>NC_064765.1:34092518-34392518 GCF_011397635.1 Epinephelus fuscoguttatus | reverse complement strand
TCTGTAAATACATTACATTCTATTTATTCTGCTTATTCTGTTTATTTAATTCTGTTTATTGACTAGGGTTGGGATAGCAACAACAGCTATCTACAGCACCCTCAGCTGCATATCTGGTGTGGAGGCATTGCCACTGCTTTATTACTGCACCGTGCTTAACATGATTAACCTGTGCTAAAACCACAGATGAATGATTAGTCTACAACTATGCACAGTTTTGACTCGTGGCTTTGATAGTTGACTTTCCTGTGAAACCCTTAGTAGGTGGTGACCTAGATTTTGCAGTCTGAAATCACAACTGTCGTTGGCAGTTGGCATCATATCAGCTGTAGCTATCAAATGAAGCTAATATTAATCCCATAAGTTGGTTGAAAACACTGTCTAGGGCTGACTTTTTCATGTTTCCAGCTGACTTATTTTAAAGCAATCATCTTGCAAATTTGCACCCGCCAAAAGCAGGTAGAGTGTTGGCAGAGTGGGTAAAATCGTCAAGCCTTCTGCCACTTTGGCGGACAGGGTAAATGCACTACAGAGAAACATGTTTCATAAGATTAGCAAATGATTGCACAGCGCTACACACCCACTTGTTACTGTATCAACGTCATAAGCTAGCTCATGCGTCAGTTTAGGAACAGCTCAGTGCGTAGCGAGTGTGTGGTTGAATGAAAATATGCAAGTGACTACTAGATAAGCTTCACTCACCTGCCAATGGTAATCTGTTGAGTGGCTGGTAGATTTTGGAATCCACCAACCAGACTAGCAGGTGGACAAAAAGGTTAATTTCCAGCTCTGGTGATGGTGAATGTGTTTTATTATTTCCCAACAAGAGGATCGATTAAAAAACATTGCAATGGTCAGTAATGGTTTTGCTTCCCAAGCTTAATGTTTCCTGTGTGAACTGAATTATTTTGATATCATTTTTTGTACATAAGTGGGTACATTTTTTTTATGCTTGTCCTTATGTACAGTATCCTCGCACACCCAAAAATAGGGCTCCCCTGGAAGCTACAGGGCAAGACTAACACTGGAATTAACCATGCATGTAATGTTACGTGTGTAAATATATCAAACATTGAATGATAACATTCTTATCATTAAATTATGTCTAAATTATCTCCTTGTAAATGTTATTCCGTCATAGATTTTAAAAATGGTGGATGAAAATGTAATGTGACAGATAAAAAGAAATGCTTGCCTGCCACAGCGACAGGCAGTGAAAGAAGCTAATTTAAGACCCTGAGAAGGCTTCGTCAGTATGCACTCGACGACGTGCTAACAGAAGAAGGCTAAAGCTAACATGCTGACAGATTTGATTTTCATAATGTGTGGGAATACAAGATTTATGCATGTACCACTGTCAGTGAAGTTGAGGAAAACTAAAATAGAGTTCCTTATGATCCTTTTAAGTTTGCATCCATTGTTGTTGCTCAGACCATGTTGCTGTACTACGCTTTTCATCAGATCTTATCAGAGATCAGTTTTCAAGCAGACGGTCCCTCATTGTGCACCTGTTTCTCTAGATTTCCTTTTGAAGACAGATGGAGTTGGTGCATGTGGGTGATGCTCTTACGGCAAGTAGAAAGTAAAATGGACATTTTTGTATGTGCAGATGTCGTCACTTAAACAGCACAGAGTTTAATAGAAAATCTCCAATTTAAATCTTCAGAGTTGTCAGAGACACCAGTTCATATTAGACTGTGAATGTCATAAATAGCCTTGTGTGAGGAGGATCAATGAACACCTACTGTGTATGTGTGAAAATCCACATTCTGACAGTAGTAATGTGGTGCTGGAGCACTTCAGTCGACTGTTGTAGCCTTAGTTGACTTTCCGACCAAAATATTTCAGGACACTACAAGCTGTGCGTGTCTGAGTGTGTGTGTGCGTGCGTCTATCTCAGCGCTGGAGGGAGTGAGTCAATCACAGCAGCAGAAATCATCCCTGCGGGCGATCTGTCTCCACTCATGACAAGGCTCCTAAGGCACTTATCTTTTCTTCCTTGACTCATTCCATCCATCCATCCATCCATCCATCCCTCTGCCCTCCCTCCATCTCCACCTCTCCCCATTCTTTCGTCCTATTCTCTATCACTCTCTGTCTCCCTCCCACTGTTTGTCTCGTACCCTGGCACTGCAATTAACTTCTCATCATCAAAGGGTGTAATGAAAAAGAAGGCGAGATAGAGAGTCAGACAGAGGTAGGGAAGCTGTGAGAGAGGGAGGATGAGAGGCATGAAGCCGGAGGAGAGTGAACAGAGGTGAGGCAGTGTCTCTTTCACACACACACACACACACACACACACACACACACACACACACACACACACACACTTACATGTGCACAGGTTCTTTTTTCCCCTCAAATACACACTCAGTTAAACACAATCACACACACGCAGCCTACACTCGCTCTCAATCACTCTCACATTCCTGCGAGATGCAGACAGAAACAGAGAGAGGGAGAAAGAGGGGTATGATATCCCCACAGGAGATTTTTCTCTCCTCGTTCTTGTTTTTATTTCTCAACCCTCCATTTCTCCCTTTCCTCTTTCACAGACGCACACACACTTGTTCACTCTGTCTCCCCTCCTCCTCCTTGTCTTTGAAGAACAAGAAGTATTCCTGTACATGTAGGGAAGCTGCTCTGTCGGTATTCTCATTGTTTTGTTTTTTTTTTCACCCCCCTGGTTCAGAGAGCTGTCGACTGTGACCGCTGTTGAAAGGATGTCAGTGAGAAAGAGAGGGAGAGAGAGATGGAGACTGGGGGATGAAAGAGGCGGTAAAGGAGGGAGGGAGGGATGTTGAGATGGAGGTCCCTAAAGAGGGCAGAGGGAGTGATGGCATGCTTGTTTCTTTGTGCCCAAGCAAACGTAGCAACAGCAGCAGTGAGGGGAGGTGATGGAGAGGAAAATAGCTAAGGGTAAAAAAGCAGCTCAGGGGGGAAATGAGAAGGGCTAAAGCTGCTAATTAACCATGGCACTAGCGCTCAATAACAGTGACATAATTGGCCCTAGTTGGTGGTCCTTGGTGGGGGAGGCCTCGGCAGTGGAATCTAGCTCACACAAGTACACTCTGACTCTGACAACATGTTATAAAAAGTGAGTAATCCATAATGTAACATGATGGACTAAGACCAAAACTGGAATAGCTGAGTTGCAGGCTCCAACGGTCAGAGAAAAAAACCTAATGTCTTTCAGCTGGATTCTCCCTCCAGCTCTTCCAAATGCTCTGACATCAGAGTACGTTGGTGAATTTTTGAAGCAACTGTAGAATTTTGTGCTACAGTTCTTTTCTCTGTTGACACACACTGTTTGCCTGAGGCAAATGTAGACAATCGTGTCTCCTCAGATACACATGGAGGCAGCTGCTCTTCTCACCAATCATAGGTTGATGCATATCCTTCCCAGATCCGCACCACTCTGCACAGGCCCTCACTAACCAGTAGCAGTCGCTGTTGCAGCAATAAGAATGTGATCCCTCTCCAGGTTCCCACCTGCAAACACTCAATAGGCCCGTTTCCACTGCAGGAACTTCGGGGTAATTTTACGGGGCCGGGGCTGTTGGTGCGTGTCTCCACTGCAGGAACCACCCCCGAAGAACAGAGTTCCGGAACTTTATTGGGGGCTAAACAAGTCCCTGCCTCAGGGTAGGTACTCAGAACGACCCCGAAAGACTCCTGGCTGGGGCTTGGGGATTACTTGGTGCTGATTGGATATACTCAAGGAGGGATGTGATGTCAACAGAAAGCGACAAAATAGCCGACATTTTTAAAACTCAGCAGACGAGGATTAGCTCATTCATATAGCTTCCTCCGCCATGCAAAAAAAACCTCACTAAATGGCCCGTGAAAAAAATATTCTTTCCAGTGGATATCTTAGTTACAACATGATTGAGCTAGCAAAGCAGTTTTGTGTTGCTATGTGTGGTATTTATTCAGTTTTGGGAAATCACGATGTCTAGAAAGCATCAGTGGCTCCCGCTGACAGGGACAGCTAACAGCAGCAGCAAAGCTAACATCAGGACATCATCTGTTAAAAGCCTCCCGTTGTCGGATACGACATGAAACTACTCCACATAGCTCAATCATGTTGTAACTAAGACATCCGCTGGATTTTTTTTTTTTTTCACAGGCCATTTAGTGAGTTATTACAGACACCGCTAAGGGCTATCAGCTAACGGTGTCCCTACGTCACCCCTGTAAATGGTCGCGCAACGATTACGTCACATCCAGAGCCCGTAACTTTACAGGAACCTTCCTCCTACTCCTCTACTCCTCTACTCCTCCACTCTCAGTGGAGACACAGCGGTTGAGAGGGCCGAGCGAGAGGACGTTCCTGTAGTAGTTCCTGCCCCCCAAATAGTACTAGGAACTTCTTCAGTGGAAACGGGCCTAATTGTGTGTGTTAATTTTTTGTCATCAAGACTTGGCAAGAAAAAAAAAAAAAAAAAAAAAAATCCTAAAACGAATACGAGAAAAAAATAATTAAAATATTTTAATATTTGGGATCACGGTCTATGACGGAACATATAAAAAAAATTGTTGACAAATAATGTGAAACTACAATAGCTAACTACAGTTGTGTATGAGATGAACAAGTTAACATGATGAGCAAAAAAAAAACTAATAACATTCTCATAAACATGATAATATCGGCATGTCATCGGCATATTTCAGTATATTTTCAACATGTTTTAAAATGAAGTATTGGAATCGGCCAACATGCTTTTTCTTATTTCACACAATGAATGAATATTACATACATTTTAAAGCATGTTATTTCATGCCTCCATCTGCTGGTGGGCCATCATGATAACAGCATCCATGCATAATATGTTAATTCCACTACAGAAGAGACTTGACTAAAATTAGGTGGGGAAAAATGTGGATATATCGATATCGGTATCATTTATTGGTTATCAGTTGTTATATATCTGCAAAAAATCAAATGTACCTAATTGTGATTATGGGAAACATTAGCTGGCAAATATCAGCATGTTAGCATTGTAATTATAAGCACATTAGATTTATGGTGTTAGTATTTAGCTCAAAGCTAAACTGTGCCTCACAGAGCCACTAACACAGCTGTAGACTCTTAAACAATCTATAGTGCAGTGTCTAAAGTGTACGGTGCAAGTGAATTTAGGGCATGTCCAACCACTTTTGGTTATTAACCAGCACATAATAAACTAAGTTGCACGGGGCAAAGGAGTTGTAATTAGTCCCTTTATCAATTATTGTGTGTGGGTCCAGCATAACATGAATTTAACCAATCAGAGTGTCATCTATTCCTGCTAAGTGACTAAGCAGGCCAGTGCGCCTGCACCTGGTGCACTGCTATTACATGTTGGACTTGGCAAATTGGAGATGGGAGTGGTCTCCTGTCACTGTAGCAAATATTGTGAAACATTTAAGCAGCAAAACTAAAAACTGTGGTTATAAACTTTACAGAAGAAACAGAACTAAATGTTTAGCTTCTGAAATAACAAAGTTACACTTCTTCTCGTGTGTAAATGCCCACAGTGTCTCTCTTATAGGGGAGTCTGACAGCAGCTCTGCTCTGATCTCTGCTATGTTCACATTTTGGATAATGGAATATTTTCCTCATTAAATGATTTATTAGTTCACCCTCTTGTAACCCCCATCCCTGTGTGTGTAGCAGAGTGAATGCGTGTAGTGAACCTGCCTATGTAGGCGTGTCTTACTGTCTGAATAATGTGCTTTTCAAATAGCAGGAAATATACTGCGCCACTCTGACTTTAGACCAGGTTTTTGTTGGTCAGTGGCACAACTGCTTTCTGCTACCTCAATATAGCAATATGCCAACAATACGCCTGACTACACGCCATTTAAAGCCCATGGGCACAAGTACATTTGCTACATGCACAGCGTGGGTGCTGGCCGTGAAAATGGCAACTGCGTCAGTCTGAAACTAGCAGTGATTGCTGTGCTGTGCTGTATGCTGGGTGTAGGATAGGGTGCATAGTCTTGTTTAATTTTAAGCCCTCCAAAGACCTGCACACATCTGTGTAACAGTGTATCTACTGCTATGTAGCATGACATACACAAGAGCAGCACATATTCCATTTTACTCTACTGACTCTTGAGCCACTCTCTGTCTGTCCCTTGGGCAGTTAGTCTTGTAAGACCCTATTGCACCCAATGCTGCAGCTCCGACAGTCACAAGTGTATGCCAAACCCTCCACCATGATAAAGTGGCAATTCACAGGAGGTCTTGTTCATATAAGGTGGAGCATAACATTCACAGATGGATTGGTGCAGCATTTGCAGTGATACAGGCATTGTACTGCACTGTTGGAGTTGATATTAAAGCATGCTCGCTGAACCCTTAAAAATATAAAATGTAGTGCTGTTGCTTGTAATCCATTACTCCCTGGGGCTGGCTAGATAGGTTTGGTAGGAGCAGCACCGCCTGAGGTGATGTTTCAGTGGCTTTAGGTGTGTCTGATTAGTCAGTTAAAAGCAAACAGTAGAAAAGCAGCACACAGAAATAAAACTGTTCATCCAAGCAAAGCAGGGAGCTTATTGAGGCGGACATTTTAATCAGCTACCCAACAGGGGTGAGGCTGAGATGGTGTCGCCTCAGTTTGGTCTGTCAAGCTGGGTTGTGGGCGATGATATCTGTTCATGGGCAGGTAGAGGAGGGGCAGGAGAAGCTTTGAGAAGGAAAGGCGGTGACAAGGAGGTCCGGCAGCCGATGCCTCAAACAGCTGGCTTTGCATTCTGCATGAAGGGGAGGAATCAACAACGAACCAAATGACAGCCATTCACTGTGATCAAAAGAACGATGGAGCTTCTCTTCTCAGATTCAAAGCCTCACAGACAGACTTTAGCTTTCAGGCCCCTTAGTGTCTTCACAGTAGGGCTCTGTTTTCAGATTGAAAAAAAACATAGTTGGCGGGCTAGTACTGCTCGCTGCCAAGCAATATGCCCTCCTCATGTTTCTTCTTATCTGCATCACATTCATTTAAAACATAAGGTGATATGGCTTCATATTCTTGTCTGTATTATTTGGAAACTGACAAAAATCAACATGGGTTAAAATCAAAAACACACCGTGTCTGTTTGATACCTTTTGTCAAGTTGTTTGCAGTGTGCACTGGACCTACTGGCACCGTGCACACCTCCTTTGCTTTACAGATTACCATGTTGTTGACACAGCTTCCCAGCACGATTTGATGTGTGGGATCCATTTCACCAAACAAGCTTGTGTCAAACATCTCACTAACTCTCCTACCAACTAATCAATAGGGAATTCATGGTGTGAGTGGGTGTCATCTCTCCATCTGTGTCCCACTTGTAACAGTACCACGCATATCAGAGTTGCCAGCCATCTGCCAATTTTTTAGTGCTTCACCATTATTGTCGTTCAGATTTGTCATGCAGCTTGCACAGAAGCTGGTTACTCCTCCACGCAACACCAACGTATTTGCCAGTATCATAGACAAACATCTTGTTAATATTTACCACATCATTAGGAGAGCATATGCAGAATGCTTGTTAGATTTATGCAGATAACGTGTGTTAATGTGGTTAAATAGTTTGCAAACTTGTACAGAGAGAACTGATAGTGTTTGAATTATTTTATGGGATAGTGAGAGATGTAAGTAATGACATAAAGGCATTTGAGTTCATCCATGTATGTCATGTATGATTGCTTCTTACAGTGTTTATTATGGTCAGAATTATAACGTACTGGGGGTTTGAGTAGCTCCGTTGTTTCTTAATTGTCCTGATTTTCGTTCTGCTTTTTCCAGACCTGATTCAAAGAGAGAGATGACCCTAGTTTTGTCCATGAATCCTTTCCTGGACCCAGAGGGAGACCCTCCGCTCTCCACATATCAGCCCATATGGGAATCAGAGCGTTGCACTAAGAGTTGCCTGTCGAGTCCTGCCCCACCATGCAGCTCTGAGGAGCAATTTACACAAGGTACAGAGACCAAACACAGATGTTTGTTGATTTATTTAGTCACTTATGTAAGATGGATTTAAAGTGGAACACTGCCATAATTATGAATTTCAATATATTATTTCCGTGAACGGGAAAAGTTCAGTCAATATTTGTGATTGTGAGCTACTCTCTCTCAAAGCCAGACACCTGAGAATTCTCAAACTTGTTATGTGGGGATGCTTCATAGACAATGGATGGGAGTCTGATTTTGTGGACCCATAGAATGTATGTTATCTTTTTTATACCTAAATGAGCTTAATTCTATCGTAGTGTTCTTAGTCCTCAAAAAGAAAATGTACCCATATGCCCAGAACATTCCCCTGGTGCTGTCAGTGTGAAGAACAAACTTTACTGTTCTTTGTCTGGGGAGCAGCTCCAGACTTCACACCCTATGACATCACACATTTGAGTCTTAGCTTTCTAGTTTGTGGATTTGGTATAGAGTTCATGTTTACTAATATTTTTGGACTGTCTTAGAACATAGGAATACCAGGTATAAAATTTGAAAATTGGCGTAGTTCCTCTTTATGCACATGGTGGACCACATATTTGTTTGATAAGGTTTACAGAGGTTTTTGCACCTCATCCAGTGATCTTTCATTTTAAGACCTGGCAATTAGACCCATCTGTCCAAGCCGTCCATCAGTCTATGTCTGTCACGACCCTGCTGTCCTAGTTTTTTAATGTGTACTCCATCAGTCAAAATGTAGAACTTGAGTTTAGTTAAACATGCAGCTCTACTACACTGAGGTTGCAGCAGATGCTAATGATGTAGAGCAATCAACTAATTAACATTAGCAGTATGTGTCCTTGCTTTCATTACTCAGTCTGTGTAATTTAAAGATTAATTTAATTACTTTGCTAGTTGAACAGTCATTTCAGTCATCAAGTGAGTTACCAAAGAAAACTGCTCCTCCAGGAATTTGTTCAACTGAAGCTTAACCACGCTGACTGTTAACTGATTTTACTGAAACTAAGTGTTTTCTTCAAAATGTATCCTTAACTAAAAGGTTTGCTTGCTTTCTTTTTTTTCAATCAGTTTTTTAAGCAATTGAAACATGTTGAGGCAGTTCAGTTACATTTTAATGTTGTTTTTAAAACACTTTTCACTCATGTTGTCATTAAAGTACATGTAAATGTGTGTTCTGTCTGCAGAACCCCCCTGCAGGAGAGTTCCTGATCATGTTTCAGTATCAAGGATTGCATACTTCAAGAGGAAGTTTGTTGATGATGACGATGAGCCCCCCTTTAGCTTCAGGACGTACTGCCAGACTGTAAGTACTGAAACACTTACATTCTTACATTCACACAGTACACAGTGCATCACAATGCCGTATTTCCACTGCATGGTACAACTCGACTCAACCGAAGTGGAATTGTTCATTTTGGTTTTCCATTGGCAAAAGTTGTGGACAGCACCTAGTAGTGCCCAACCAATACTGATTTTAGAGGGGAAAAATTCACAGGTCGATGCAGTGAATTTTTCAGCTGGAATAAAAACAGATCTTTTCAGTGTGGAGTGTGCACTGATTTCACACCAATATGACCATGCAAAGGTACTCAGAAGGCTGCGTTCTTAAACAAATAACTCGTTAGCTACAAGAAGGAACGTATTAGAGCTGCTCCGTTGAGCTAACGGTGCTGTGTGTCGAACATAAGACAGTGGATATTAGTAAAGCTGTGATAAACATCATAACCCTCTTCACTAAAGTTGCAAAAACAACTAGTGCCTCCACTGGTAGCATTCTGCTGTTAGCAGTTTGAGATGAAACTTCAGTTGTATGAGTTTGAGGAGTGAAGAAAGAGTAACAGAGATGTAACTACATGATCATAGTGTATAAAAATTCAGTTCTGTGGTGATGTAGACATTTTATACATCAGACATGTAAGAAGTTATTTTGTTTCTTCGTTTTAACTTTTGAGAAAATTATTATAATTTTAATATGTTACTAAGGTTTCCATAATTTTTGTGTTTGTTTGTATCCAAATCACCCATGTTATGTTAGATAAACAATGGCATTCCTTTAAAGTTTGAAATGTAAACTATGAACGGGCATCAGCAGTATCAAATGTGTTTCGTTGGAAGTGAGACATCAAACAGAAGCAGGTAGTTCAGCACTTTGCAGCCCTGATTTAATGGTTGTTGCACAGAAAGAGTTTCCAGGTAATAATTATGCCTCTTGATGTTTGGTTTAATCTAATATTACCTGCCATCTGTACTATCTGCACTGGAAAACAAAATCAAGATAAGTACGTGGTACCAAAGAGAGTTGGGTTAAGCCACACTAAGCTGAACTGTACTATGCAGTGGAAATTTGGCCCAAGTGACCTCATTGAAATGCCATGCTCTTTATTAATTGAAGTAGACTGTACTACTGGAAATAAAGAAGGGTACCAAAAAAAACTCTTGGTCAATTGGTGATTGAGATTTTCAGCACTTAAAATAAATCTGCATCATCAATACAATAGTGCCACTCAAAATATAACAATAATATGCTGTATTGATTTTTTCATTAGTATTATTAGTAACAAAAAACAATGAAAACCCTTCACTCTTACACCCAGTGCGGCAACTAATGCTTATTTTCATTCTTGATTAATGTGTTGATTATTTTCTCATTTTATTGATAGTTGTTTGGTCTATAAAATGTCAGAAAGTGGTGAAAAATTGCAATTAGTGTTTCTCAAAGACCAAGATGATGGCCTCAAATGTCTTCTTTCACTCACAATGCAAAAATATTTAGTTTTCTGTCACAGATGAGTCAAGAAACCAGAAAATATTCACAATTAAGAAGCTGCAATGAGAGAATTTTGACTTCTTTTTTTTTTCCCTTAAAAAATTACTCAAAACGATAAATCGATGGGTTGGTTTAACAGTTGACAACAAATCGATTAATCACTGCAGCTCTACTTAAACAAGTGATTATATATTGGTTATGCAATGCAATCTCACTGAATCTGGATCTCTGGCTTTTTAAACCAACTGAGCAGCTTACACAGATCTAATGGGATCTAATGTCCTTCAGGTTGCACCCGTGTTGGAGGAGCGCGCCCATGTGCTGCGCCTCTCCCTGGAGAAGATGCGGTTCATTGACGACCCTGAAGCCTTCCTCCGACGCTCCGTTCTTGTCAACAACCTCCTCCGGCGCCTGCGAGCTGAGATTCTGCTTCAGAGTACTGACTGGTGCTTCCCACCCAGCCCTGCGTTTACCACTGGCCCCTGTGTCCCAGCACCCAGCACTAACCCTGCTCACCAGGCACTCCACGGAGCAGTACCCACCAGAATCTGCTTAGCACCCCAAGCCGGACCGCCCTTCCGTAAGCGCTTCCGAATGGTCCGTGGTGGACAGGGGGATCTGCGCCCTGACTGTGCCCAGACATGCTGTTGCATCTACGCAGCAGCGGCCGCTGCAGGACACTACCTCCACCTCCCGTTCTCCATGTACGACGCAGCACTCTCAACCTGCCCGTCCACACCACACTCCTCCTCTTTTTTTCAGCTAGCTAGCCATAGTAAGTTAGGGCTGACAGTGGCCATAGAAGAGCATGATGATGAGGATGAAGATGTTGATGAGGAGGAGGAAAATGAAGAGGAGGAAGAGGAAGAAGAAGAGGATGATAGAAGAGAAGCTGGGCCTTCCCTTGATGTTGTTAAAGACAAGTCAAGCCAGAAAAGTAGGACTAGGACCTTGCTGGGTCACGCACACACAAGGACAGAGGAGGACAGCTGCATGACAGATAGGGTAGAAGAGGAGGAGGAGGGAGAGCAGGAAGAGGAAGAGGAGGAGGAGGAGGAAGAGGGGCAGGTTGTGAGACCTTGTCATTGGGACTCTACTGCCACAGAAAGGGAGCTCCACAAGGTGAGCTTTTGGCACCGCAGAGCTCATAGACAATGATTGTGCTTTCTGAGAAGTTACTTCCATTCTACGTGTGTTAGAATGAAAACGTAATGATGACGACAACTGTCATCAGTTGAAGATTATTTCTCCTCATAGCAGATGAAGGTGTGAGCTACCTACACTATAATAATGCCAAGTCAGCTTTATTTTAATGGTATAATATACTCAAGGTTCGCACTCAGACTCCAACTCTATTGCTAATGTTATGGTCAAATGAAAAAAAAATACACAGGCAGTTCTTGGCCACTGTTGGCACTGGAAAACATTTCTCAAAGAATTATGTAGGCTAAGGTCACATATGGTGGGATCTTAAATCCCAAAAGTGAAGTGAAGGGTCTCCAAGACTATTTTCAAGCCCCACAGCACAAAACTAAAAGGTCTCAAGTGGGGCTTTGTATCGGTGCACCGGTCTCGTTTCAGGACCCTAAACAAGCCTATGAAATGAAGGGTTGTGGATTTTGGAGTGCGTGCTTCTGTGCGTGTATGTGCGTGTGTGTTTGCAAGATAAGATGTAGCATTTTAAAACTTGATTTCAAGCTGTTGTTTTTATGAAACATGGGTTACGCATTATTATGTGTGCCTGTTGATTGTGACGCTGTCTCAGGCAATGGCGAGCGACTGTGCTGCAGTGGCGGCACCACGTGTATTCTTCAAATGATTCTAAGAGACAACAATCATAAACATTGGAAATGTTAAATCACAAGTTCAAGTGCCTTAGTGTTTTTATAGATACATGTATATTGTGTGTTAATGTAATTGTTCTTGTTACTAAGTATCTTGCATTCCAAGTGACTGCGTTTGACAAAAACAGGACACAGGCATGTAGTTAAATGCAGGGATTCTTTTCAAATGTCTATGAAAGTTCAAAGCAAACTCAATTTCCACACCCAAAATATGTTCTGTTTGTTTTTACTTCAAAATGCATGTTTTCTAGCACTCCCTGTCTTGACAATGCACAAACTTAAAGCCAACTTTCAAGGACAGTTGCCTTGAAAAGTGAATTGTTTTCAAAACCTCTGTTACGCTAGTTAGAATCAACCAGAGAAGGCTTGTTACGGTTTGGCTGGTCTGTCCACTGATGAGGCTTCACCACAAAGAAAGGTGAAGTCTATCTGTAGCATCACACAATCAAAATGGTCCTTTCTCCACATTCGTCACAGATGTACATGTGTAGCACACACAGCAGGACAGGTCAGACTGATAAAAGCTATTCAGTGGGTTTTCAGTTAGCTCAATTTGGAAATAAAAGGAATAATTTGCCATTTTAGGAAATATACTTGAAAATATACGCTGTTTTCCGCGAGTAAGATGAGAAGATCGATACCAAAGTTAGCAAAATCTGTTTCCCAGCACCTCTAAAGCTCACTTATTAATATTTTATAACGTTATATATGTATAAATATATTATAAAAAATTATTAATTAACTCCCTGGTGTCACCACTGGTTGCTTAGCAACTATGGGTGTAACTATACATTGATCTGGTTTGATATATTGATTCAGTGATCATCAGTCCAATATTATCGATGCAGAGTGAAAAAAATTGTACATATCGCTATCTTTAAAATACGCCTTTATTTTGAAATTGTCACCGTTTTCATCCAAGCGCACCTTTCTTAACACTCAAACAGTGCTAGCAGCAGGCAAATCAGCGTAAACAGCCAAGAAAAACACAATGATGGTATTTACTGATATTGTCTCATATCCATCACTGAATTGAACCAAGAAATAGTCAAGGCAGGTATGACTTTATTTACCCAAAGGGTATGCACAGAAAAATGTGTCTTGCCCGGCGAATTTGAATTGCTCAACTTCAGTAATTGCATTGAAAAAATGAATCTGAAGAACAATGTTTGAAATTGTTTTTTTTTTTACTTTGTAACTGAATTCCAGTTAACTTGAAACTGTTTCTAATATTATGAAATTGAATTCAGTTGATCTAAAAACTATTTGATCCTCCTTTGAAAATTCTACTCTCTCAATACTCTCACATTCAGTCTTGCTGTCTCAGAGAAAAATTACTTTATTTGAGTTTTGCAGCTGATCTGTTATCATGGTAACATTTTGGCTTGAGTGGGCTGGAATGTGTCATTTTTACACTTCGGGTGTTGCTCAGATTAATCAACCAAGATAAAATGTGTTAATTGAGCTTTAGAGGTGCTGGAAGGCTCCTTTCTTTACCTTTAGGCTAGCTGTGTCTACCTGTTTCCACTCTTTATGCTTAGCTAAAGAAACTGGTTGTGATATTGATATCTTCTCATCTAACTCTCGACAACAAAAGGAATGTTCTCCCTATGGCAGTATGACCTGCCTTGTTGTTGGTGCCCAGAATCAAGCATAAATGACAGAGCAGAATCACAGTGATTGAAGGACATTGTCAGCCTATTAAGGTATAAATTGGTGACTATATATATATGTCATCTCAAAATAAGATAGATAAAATAGACCCATCCCACAACAGTTCATTTTCTACTTAACTCAAAGAAACTAATGGAGGACAGATACATTACAAAACCAGTTCTAATCTATGAGTACGAGCCTTTGTCATGATGGCATGATCAGCTCTTTCTTTGTTGGTGTTTCTCATTTGGTACAAGAATTGGATGGTCTCAGTCGGTCTGTTAGGTGGAATTATTCCTGCCTCGCCACTTTTGTTTTGGATGCACAAAATAACAGTTTGCATCCCTAAGACTGTTTTGGCATCAGTGAGTGACACATCTACAGTTAGACAAGTCGAGTACCAGCCTATTTCACTTCATTTCTCTGAACCCTCAACGACAAAACCCAGTGATTATCGGTGGTATTTTTTAAAGATGAAAAAATTGGACAAAGCAGTGTTTGTTTCCGAGAAGAAAACATGTAACTGCGTTGTCTGTTATTAAAAAACAAAAGAGCAGGTCTGCTCTGATTATTTTATGTGATGTTCTGTGACAAGTGTAAAGATCAGTAAAAGAAATGTTAAAAAAAAAATTTTGCTTTCTCCTTTATTCCTTTACATTACAGCACGTCACTGCAGTTCACATGACATACAGTATGTGTGTGTGAACGCCTGCTTAGTGAATTGCTTCCCCTTTCTGTCTGCTGTTCAGTGGAGTGCGGCACCACAGCTTATTGCACTCGCCAAAATGTCTCTCAGGTGTCACTTTGCCGCTCAATTCTTGTTAATCTTTTTGACATGACGCTCAGAGCAGTCACCTCCACACTCCTCCCTGCACTCCCTGTCATATCTATTGTCCCCTCAATACTCGTAGCATAAAACACACACACACTTCTGCCTGTATCTTTTACAACCTGGAGATAAGACAGAGACAATTAAAATACTCTTCCTCACTTCCTGATTATTGTGAGTGTTAAAGCTATGCTGCGAACTGGTATAATGCTGTGTGCGCATCCACTGTACTGCCATCCACTGACATTACTGTGCTTTAAGTTAAATGTGCCTTTGATCCAGTAATAGTGCTCACCACATGCACGCTAATTACTGGATTATTTCTAATACTGTGCAGGTTTTCTTTGACATTGCTCCGGATTGCTTGAAAGCAGCTAAGCTATTGTGGTGCATACTGTACAGTGTGTGTGTGTGTGTGTGTGTGAGTGTGTGTCGGTAGGATGCAACAGTGGGGAGGTTAAATCACGGGTCTGAACATCTTGACAGCTCTGTTGCGAGGTGAGGATGGCAGATCATGTTTTCACGACACTTCTGCCACAGGGGTGTGTGTATCCTGCTGCTCAGCCTGCCCCCACCTCTCCCTGTTGCTACTTCACATTCCTCACTATCACTGTCTCGCATTGCACTGCACTTGCCATCACTGGACTGACTGCTTTACAATAGAAATGCAAAAACAACATACACAATGGCAATTTTCTTCCAGTCAACTTAGGTGCTTATATAAAACCATACAGAGATGCAAATTTAAAGGACTCATTTAAATGAATATGTGAACCCACTATTAGTTTATGGTAGTATTACACTAGTGGTTTTCAGCCTTTGTTATCACGGCACCTTCAGGATGTTGCAACGTCGTGATGGTGACAATTAACATAAATTTTGCCAATCCCTGTGAATTCTTTGCAACCTTGCAAATTCGTCCAATCACCGCAACTTTTCCACACACTTGAATCCAATCATCCCAATCATCGCAGTTTCCAGTGAATTTCATCAATCATAGCAGTCCCCTGCATAACTAACTCACTTCCTTGTCTGTGATTGTGAAGATGCCGATGTCCGTCTCACATTTACCAACAAGAATTACTGCTAAACACCATGCAAGACAAATCCCTGATGTTCTGCATCTAGAGGGGGAACAAACACAAACAACATCGACTGACAAACACTTCTGGCGTGTGAACAACAGATGAGACCAATCATCATGACAGAGGCTGTTGTATCGAGATCCATTGCACATGCTGAAACAATCAAGGTGAGTTAGATCAAATATGCATGGTTAGTGGTAACGTTGGTGTAAAAATGTCGAACTCAAAACAGTGTGCTTACAGAAACAGTTATTCTCACTGGAACTAGTTGCCCAACTATTGCAATTTTCACTCACTCATGCAATTTCATAGAAAAAAAAAGCCTGAAAACATTGCAACACTTAACAAGTGTTTTTTAAGTGCCCTCTTCATCAACCACATCGCCTGTCCTGTTCCAAATGGAGGTTTGCTGAATATATAAAAGTGGATGTTGTACCAATAACTTTTTAATTAACCTACATGTAAATACCATAAAGCTTCAAAAAAGTTGTCAGCACATTGCAATTGTATCCAATTGGAGTCATGTTTGACAAAATGCTTCAACGTTAACTTGTTAATTCCGCTCCTCCACACTGAAGATGGGGGCACTCTGTCAGAAGACTCCACTCGCAAATATCCGCATGGGGCTGAGCTCGAGATGCGAATCGCTGTCAATCACAAAGGGGTTCAGCCTTTTAGACAGTTCCTCCAATCATCATGCATACACCAAGCGTCCTCTCCCGCCTACCACATTTATCCAATGACCGTCTCACTGCTGCATGAAAAAAACCTGCTCAGTGCTGTCTCATAGGAATGCTTGGAGGCTCCGCGTCCACCGAGCTGACACGAGAATGTATGACAGGGAGGTCGCGTTTGAAAACTGGTGATACACATGCAATGTAAATTCTTAGTTCAATGTAAATTCAATAGTGCATATTTGACCATTTCTTCTTTGAAATTTTAGGGGAAGTTCAGCCTCCCTTGTTGTCTCAGAGCAATCGCCCTGGTCTAGACAGCACACCGACGTATGACATAATTTGCAAAGAAGCTATTGTTACTCTTAATAAATGCCGTTAGTGCCACCGCAAACCTGCACCCCAGTGTGGAAAAAGGGAGGGGGGGGTTTAAATCACAATGTCGAGCTCAGTAACTGACAGCCATCAGTGATTGACACTGCTATCATACGTCGGCCCAACCTCATTCATTAGTGTTTGCTATCTGTTATCTGTTATCTATCTGTTACAGTTTTGACAATGGATGCATTAGGCTTCCCTGCTCACTAGTTTTCACACATTCTCAACTTGTAAGCTGACTTATGTGGATTTTTTTCTAATTAATTCATTTTCACAATGTCATTTTTTCAAATTAGTTGAGGTACTCTGTAATCTTTCCATGTCTCCCCTGACAACTGTAGAGGTACTCCTGGGGTACCAGTACACCTGGTTGGGAATAATTGCACTACACAACAGCACATAATCACCATTACCATTAACTATAATACATATTATTTAGTGAATAAAGGTATAAGGTACAATGGTACATCATTAACAGTTATAAAACTAACATGTAGTTTGGCAAATTATTCTGAATACACTGAGGGCACATTGGCCATTACAACTGTGTGTCTGTCTGTTTGAATACTGTATGCATGTCTGCATACATAATACAATGCTCTTTCTCTCTCTCTGTCCCTTCACCCCTTCTCCCCCCTGTGCCTAAGGCAAAGATGGGGACTTGCCAAATACCACACACACACACACACACACACACACACACACACACACACACACACACATCGCCGGGCGAGTGCTGAGGAAAGGGGAGCTGTCATTTGTCAACAAGGAACTTTGGCAGCTCACCGTTGCCATGGGAACTGTCTGTTGCTGAGGACTGGTTTTGCATCACAAGGTCCTCGAATTGGCTCCAAAGCCTCGGAGGTCCCACCCCTCCTCCACCCGCCTCACCTCCATCTCTCACAGCTATCAAACATATTTTTCTTAATAAACAGCATTTTCTTTTCTGTCTTGCCTCTGTGTTTTTCTCCATGATCTGCTCTTTCACCTCAGAGATAGATAGATAGATAGATAGATAGATAGATAGATAGATTTTAAATTCTCTCAGATTTTTAGTTGCTTTGGTGATGATCACAGCTTTCAAGAGCCCAAGGTGACATCTGAAAAATATTCCATTTAAAATTATATAAACCTAGAAAAGCAGCATCCCTTCACACTTGAGAAGCAGGTGCAAGAAAATGTTTGGCGTTATTAATAGTTGCCAATTAGTTTTCTGTCAATCGACTAATTGACTAATGGACCAATTGTTTCAGCTCTAAAGTTGAGCACAAGCACTGTAGTGTCCACCTGTTGTTTATTAAATAGCAATGATGTGAAGGTGATGAAGGAGACTCCGCTGACACCATCTTGCTTGTATATAGAAAAGGTTTATTACAAGAAGTACAGCATCAAATCAAGCATCTAGATTGCCTGAGAGAGTGTTTGAAGCCAATATGAACTGCTCTGAAAAACAGCTCCAAGTACTCTGTTCGGTTGTTCGGTTGTTTTTGTGAACTTTGAGACAAAATGTGACAGGTGACAGAAAGACAATCTAGATGGAATCCAACCTTTCACCTAGCTTATCTATCCTTGACCTGGGCCCCTAACTGATCATGAAAGACCCAGGCCATCACATAACATGTGGCACGTCAGATACTACATACCAAAAGTAAAATCCAGGGGCTGGATCACACCTCCAATATCAATATTGCCAATACTAATTTTTGAGATACTAGAATCAATACCAAAATAAAAAATAGCTATTTTTCTTCTATGCTGCTGTTGTGTACATGCACACAGAGATCACATCATTCATTCAGAGAACTCACACAATCAACAAGTGTTACTTACTATTAAAAACTGGAAATGCCTCATGTTTGCCAAATTGTCTGCGGTAATGAAAATGTATTTAGAGGCCTGTTAATGAGAAACCTCATAAATCATTACAAACAGTTTTGCAGTATTGCACATTAGCAGCTTTCAATGTCATAACACTGCAGTATCAATGGTCCTGGTTTTACTTGTTGTCAGATCTAAACCATACCAGTAGCATCTTCATTAATATTTGGTTCTTTTACATCCTCAGAATCTTTAGGCTGTTCTCATGCACAGTTTGTACATTTTCCCAGGAGAAGGATTGGCACCGAAATTGGTACACATCCCACGTAATCATGAACCAGTAATTCTTGCATGACACGCGTATTTAGGAAGGCTGCGATCATGAGAACAATGTGCTGAAGGGAGTAAAGAAGGAAACAGTTCTGAGCAGTCCCAGTAAGGAGGCAGGTTGGGGTTGTGGATCGGTTACAAAACACAGGACTTCCCCCTGGGATATTCTGGAGGAGATCAGTGCTCGGAACCATGTGATTTTTGATCTTTTTTTTTTTCTCAGTAACTTCATGTTAATAACATAACTTTATGTTAAGTAAAGTACTAAGTACTAACATCATTCATGGAATGCTAATTCGTAGGATACCATATGAACTGTTGTGTAAGGATACATTGTCATATGATTATGAAAAGTACTGCACCAGGATTTGTACATTTCTCATGTGATCACGTGACCAATGCACTTACAGAAGTCATATAAGGAGTGAAGGTCTGCATAGGTAGGCAAGTTGGGGTGGTAGATGGGTCAAATAAACACAGGACTTTCCCCCAGCAGACTGGTGTTTGTGTCCCATGTAAAACAAAGTAAACTTTAAGTAATTTTAAGGTATGTTGTCACATCATTTCATTGTCTTATTACATTAAGTACATAACTTAATGTCAAGTTCGTTCAGTGACAACGGCCAACCATGTTTGTTTTCCTAAACCTAACCTACAAAACTTCACTTTCCTAACTGTAACCTATGTAACTTAAGGTTTAGTTTGTAATATTACATTAAGTATGTAACTTGACAACGCCCAACTATGATTCTTTTTCTAAACCTAACCTACACACTTTCCTAAATGTAACCGATGTAACTTTTTTGTTAAAGGGATAGTGCACCCAAAAATGAAAATTCAGCCATTATCTACTCGCCCTCATGCCGATGGAGGCTCAGGTGAAGTTTTAGAGTCCTCACAACACATCCAGAGATCCAAGGGGAGAGGGGGTAGCAACACAGTTCCACCTAATGGAGGCTTACGGTGCCCCAGATTCAAATGTCCAAAAACCACAACCACAAAACCACAAAATATCTCCATACTGCTCGTCCGTAGTGATCCAAGTTTCCTGATGCCCCGACATAAAAAGTTGTTTGGAAAAACATCATTTGAACTCTGTTTTTAGCCTCATTGTAGCCTGTAGCTCTGACTGCCTCTCTGTGCACCGTGCTCATGTTGTAGCTTTACATTAAAGGGCCAGTGTGTAATATTTGGCTTTGGTTTATTGTCAGTCTGAATCTGAATCTGAATATTCTACCCATTAATATGTTTATACAAGTGTATAATCGCTATAAAATAAAATTCATTTGGTTTTCGTAGCCTTATAATTATGCTTTTATATATACACTGAACAAAAATATAAACGCACCACTTTTGTTTTTGCTCCCATTTTTCATGAGCTGAACTCAAAGATCTAAAACATTTTCTATCCACACTAAAGACCATTTCCTCACAAATATTGTTCACAAATCTGTCTAAATCTGTGTTAGTGAGCACTTCTCCTTTGCCGCAATAATCCATCCCACCTCACAGGTGTGGTATATCAAGATGCTGATTAGACAGCATGAATATTGCACAGGTGTGCCTTAGGCTGGCCACAATAAAAGGCCATTCTGAAATGTGCAGTTTTATCACACCGCACAATGCCACAGATGTCGCAAGTTTTGAGGGAGCGTGCAATTGGCATGCTGACTGCAGGAATGTCCACCAGAGCTGTTGCCTGTGAATTGAATGTTCATTTCTCTACCATAAACCATCTCCAAAGGCGTTTCAGACAGTTTGGCAGTACATCCAACCGGCCTCACAACCACAGACCACGTGTAACCACACCAGCCCAGGACCTCCACATCCAGCATGTTCACCTCCAAGATCGTCTGAGACCAGCTACCCGGACAGCTGCTGCAACAATCGGTTTGCATAACCAAAGAATTTCTGCACAAACTGTCAGAAACCATCTCAGGGAAGCTCATCTGCATGCTCGTCCTCATCGGGTCTCGACCTGACTGCAGTTCGTTGTCGTAACCAACTTGAGTGGGCAAATGCTCACATTCGATGGCGTCTGGCACGTTGGAGAGGTGTTCTCTTCATGGATGAATCCCAGTTTTCACTGTTCAGGGCAGATGGCAGACAGCATGTGAGGCGTCGTGTGGGGGGGCGGTTTGCTGATGTCAACGCTGTGGATCGAGTGGCCCATGGTGGTGGTGGGGTTATGGTATGGGCAGGCGTATGTTATGGACAACGAACACAGGTGCATTTTATTGATGGCATTTTGAATGCACAGAGATATCGTGAGATCCTGAGGCCCATTGTTGTGCCATTCATCCACGACCATCACCTCATGTTGCAGCATGATAATGCGGCCCCATGTTGCAAGGATCTGTACACAATTCCTGGAAGCTGAAAACATCCCAGTTCTTGCATGGCCAGCATACTCACCGGACATGTCACCCATTGAGCATGTTTGGGATGCTCTGGATCAGCGTATACGACAGCATGTTCCAGTTCCGGCCAATATCCAGCAACTTCGTGCAGCCATTGAAGAGGAGTGGACCAACATTCCACAGGCCACAATCAACAACCTGATCAACTCTATGCGAAGGAGATGCGTTGCACTGCGTGAGGCAAATGGTGGTCACACCAGATACTGACTGGTTTTCTGACCCCCCCAATAAAGCAAAACTGCACATTTCAGAGTGACCTTTTATTGTAGCCAGCCTAAGGCACACCTGTGCAATATTCATGCTGTCTAATCAGCATCTTGATATACCACACCTGTGAGGTGGGATGGATTATCTCGGCAAAGGAGAAGTGCTCACTAACACAGATTTAGACAGATTTGTGAACAATATTTGTGAGGAAATGGTCTTTAGTGTGGATAGAAAATGTTTTAGATCTTTGAGTTCAGCTCATGAAAAATGGGAGCAAAAACAAAAGTGGTGCGTTTATATTTTTGTTCAGTGTATATATATATATATATATATATATATATATAGCATGGGCCTTGCTTTAGAGAGGTCGCCATCTTGCGCCGCCATGTATGTACGGCAGCCCAAGCGGACAATCCAGCCAGCCAGAGAATGCGTTTCGCGTGTATAAAGGAACCAACGAAGACAGCGGAAGGAAGGAAGAAGGAGGAGGAAACAGCAGAGAGTGTTAGTAGTTCATCGATAGAGAGTAGTGAAAAGTTTTTTTAGTTATAAAGTTTGCGAATGGACCACACTTACCACGCAACAGGAGAGAATGAACCCGAACCGTCATCTGCGAGGAAAAGAAGACGCAACTTCACTCCTTGTGATGCACTCTCTGCGGCGCTTTTCCTCCTG
Organism: Epinephelus fuscoguttatus; assembly: GCF_011397635.1. NCBI lineage: Eukaryota > Metazoa > Chordata > Actinopteri > Perciformes > Serranidae > Epinephelus > Epinephelus fuscoguttatus. The sequence continues at coordinate 34,369,895 of NC_064765.1, read as the reverse complement.
GTGATATATCTCCCCAACGATGGCAGCACTGAATCCCATTCTGTGCATTCAGCCTCTCTTCTCGCCCGCTCAGCATCAAACACATGGAGTTCCTCATCTGTATGCTCCGGCTCAAACAGGTATGGCTCTGGGTCTGTGTCCGCTACAAGAAACTCTTCAAAATCACGTTCAAAGTCGTCCATTGCAGCGACTATAGTCCGGAGATATTGCTAGGCTAAATAAACAGCTGAGCTCTGTTTACCGGCCACGCTGTCAGTCAGTGTGCGGGCTGGAGGTTGGTGGAGCAGAGAGGGGAGGGGGTCCCCACTCGGTATGGTAAACAAGTATGTGTGTAAAGTTATGAAGTGTGTCTGTTACGCTAGAAGAGTCAGAGTTTGGGACGGAGTCTTTTATCCCCTGGAGTGTTACCGGAGTTTTTGGAGTGCTCAAATAAACTGGCCTTTTTCCCGAACACTCCTCTGGTCTCCTGCTCGTGAGTGATTCATTACAATATCGTAACATGGTTTAGATTTCTAAATAAACATTCACCTCGTCGCTAGATAGACCTACTCCTGAAAAACTCGTGCGCAAGGCTTTTTGTCCCTACGAGGCCACCGTCATTTACCCGACGGGAGGGGTGAGCGAGTGAGCCCTGCAATCTAGAATTTGACCACTGATGTCACTGTTTTCAAAGCATTTTACACACTGGCCCTTTAAGTACATTGCATGATGGCATTTTGCCATAATTTTTTTGCTTAACCTTACCTACATAATCTCACTTTCCTAAACATAACTCATGTAAATATTTCAGATTTCCAGGAACAAGCTCTTCTGTTGATGACCTCTGGGGGGTGAAGATAGGTGACAAGTACATGCCCTGTTATTGGAATTAAAAGCCAAACAACTGCAATCATTAGAAAACTGACGATCCTAGGCAATATCACAGAGATCAGATTAAAGATCAGATGGTATCAGAGAGGATTTGATACATACAACCACAATGCGGAGTAGTGTTAAACAACAAGCACTACAGTGATGATTTGCCCTCTGCAAGTGCTTACAGATTATTATGCCTGAGTTTTCATCCATGTCACTGCAGCTCAAGCCCAACAAGTCGATCCCCATAGGATCAATTTGATTCAGCTTACATAACAACCACAGCTCTCTGGCTCTTGTTGATGTTTCTGGGTCTCTCCCTCCAGCATAATGCGCCTGTATTTTCAGTGCAGAAAGAAGCTGTTGGTATTTGATAAACATTTGCAATGTGGAGGATGTCCTCAATCCTTAACTGTGAAGCACACTCCTTTTCCCCACCGGTGAATCTTTCACAGGACCAAGAAAAAGTTGTGTATGAATTGTGACTGGAGATGAAAGTGATGCATGCTATTTGCTTTGACACCTGAATTTGAAGATTTTTGGTGTCTTCAACTAAAAACTGGATTGATAAATAAGTTGTCTTACTTGTCATACTATGCATTTTGCTGTTCCATAGCACAGAATAAGCATAAGACAGAACTGTGTACAGCTCAAACCCCCGTGCTTACTGTCTTAGATTTAGATTTAATGCCTTAAAAATAAAGCACCATGTTCAACCTGATGAGCAAATATATTTCAGACACTTCTATTTTGAGGGAATAATATGTGTAATTGAATCTGATTGGCAAGAGAGATGTGCTTCAATGAAGTCTGTACTTCATTCAGTATCTTTTACCAATTTGACTTTGATTAAACCTCAAGGAGTGACAAATTGCAACTGTCTAAACGTGACAACCTTTCAGTTTTTTCATTGTTAAGAACCTGTCTTCCATTTCAAAGATTGCCTTTTGTTAAAGGCTAGAGCACGTGCAGTACTGTAGGCATACATTAACAGTAAAAAGCTGCATTAAACAATGTTTTTGCATTACAATAGATCAAAAGACCCTGTGCAATGTGGAGGGAGTTGCTGGTTGGTCTGACAAACCCGCAAGGAATTATCACAACTTTGCAGTTCCCCTCTGCGCTATGAGAAATTTTAGCTTCTTTTAGCTCATTGTTTTGGTTTCACAGTCCACAACCCTATTGTTTTGTTTCAGTCTCACTGCTCTTATCAACCCACTTCCACCCAGAGCAAACAGCACTGTTGAGGGAAAGATCTCTGATAAAACCACTGTATATTAGCTACCCAGCACCAAGACATCAGTTAGCAACTAGCTGGTGAACATAGTGGAGCATTTAGCAGGAAGAGGCAGATATTTTTCTAATGGTAAATGGTTAATGGACCAGCATTTGTACAGCTCCTTTCTAGTCATCCGACCACTCAAAGCACTTTTTACACTATGAGTCAAATTCACCCATACATTCATACACTGGTAGCCTTGAGGTGCCATTTTTTACACACTCACACACCAATGGAAGCATCATCAGGAGCAATTTGGGGTTCAGTATCTTGCTCAAGGATACTTCAACATGCAGCCTGGAGGAGCCAGGGATTGAACAGCTGATCTTCTGACTGGTGGATGACCTTCTCTCCCTCTGAGCCACAGCCGCCTAATGAGTTGGTGGAGACCAAAACAGAGAAAAAAGTAGAGCTAATATTGGATATCGGTTTTATACTTGTGCTTCAGCTCTATGCAGAGCCTACGCCGTAACCTAGGCATGTGGTCTACACAGCTGTGAGCATTTATACTTGTGCAATGATGTATCTGTGTCACTCTGCAGTTACAACTCCAAAACATTAGTTGCAGGGATGGGAAATACTTCTATTACTTGTATTTAAAATAAGTATTTCAGTTACATTTGGGTATTTTGTAATTTGTATTTGATAAGGCCAATAAAAAGCTAATGTAATTTGTAACAAAATACTTTTGAGTGGAGTAATTTTGTATTTAAAATACTCAAAATACGTTATCCATGATTCAAAAAACAAAAATAATAGACTACACATTCTTATAATAATGGATGTAACAATTTTTTTTTTTTTTTACTTTTTTTTTATGTTTTTATCTATATGTTTTTTTTTTAAACTTGGGTCATTCAGTGTGCCCTTCAATGACCTAGTGGTTTGTTTTACTGGACTGTGCATAACATAGGAAATTGTATGTTGTTGTGGTTGATGCTTGGGATGAGTATGCTACCAATGAATTGCCTCACGTGGGATCAATAAAGTTGTCTGAATCTAAATCTGGATCAATAAAAAATATTTTAGGGTCGCCTACATGTCCCTAGCTTTTTTTTTTCTCTTTTTCATTTGAAAAAAATTGAACACAGGGCTTGATATATGATTTATGTCTGGGTCTGGCTACATAGCCTATTGTATAAATACATGGTGATGATAGTTATAATATCAAGCTAGCTATGCTTATGCTAACTGTCTAGGTTAGTGCGTTACTCATGGTCTCTAGTTGCAGCATGTAAATTTTGAGTTATTCACAAAAAGATTTGAATCGGTTAGCATAGCGCCACCTATGGACAAATCGTGGACATTCTTTCTGGTATAGTTACTCATGGTCTCCAGTTGCAGTATGCAAATTTTCAGCATTTTTAGTCAAGGACTTTTTGAGTTATTCATGAAAAGCTTTGTGGACCAACCGACCGACAGTGACCTACAGTATAGAGCTGCGAGTCGCTGCTAAAAAGAAAAAGAAAAAAGTATTTTCTGTATTTGAAAATACAAAATACATGTATTTTATTTTTTATTTTTCTGGCACCAGTATTTTGTATTTTATTCTGATATATTTATTTGAGGGGTATTTTGTATTTTGTATCAAAATACATTCTTATGTATTTTTGCCCATCTCTTACTAGTTGGTGGTGGGGTTTCTGTTAAGTGTGGTACAATTGAGTTGATTCAAAACACACCCAAAACACACATTAAACATGACTTAATAGCAACCATCAAATTTGCTTCACTATAACTCGCAGGATTCACAGACAAAGCACTCATCTTTTGCTGGACACATTTTCTCCACAAATACAACATGTTAATGTTAGTAGCACGAGCCTATGGCATTTTACATTGTTTAAATTAGCTTAGCGGCTAGTGGACATTTCCTCTTTTATATAAAGCCAGGGACAACATTTAACAAAGGTTACAAAATTCGGCTCCATTTCAGCTAACAAGGTTCACCCACAAAACAACTGTCTTATACTAAACATGATTTCCAAACAAATACAACATGCAAATGTTATTAGCACAAGCCTGCGCCATTTTACATTGTATAAATTAGCCTAGCGACGAGCAGAGATTTCTTTACTCATATGAAGCTGGGATAAATCACACACAAGACTTAAAATGTTGTTGTGTTGGGGCTTTATTGTCTTCACAATTTAGTGTGTCTTATCTGGGAAATAAAAGTAAATAAAAACTTTGTTTCCACTGAGGGAAATGGTTTCAGCTTACAAAAATAGACAGGTCTGTGTCGCTGTGACGTGTAGTTACATGGTAGGTGCATGTTAGGCTACGATGTAGGGTATGGTGTAGGCTCTGCATCGATGCAGAACGCTGTAGCTACAACGTTGATCCGCTTTACATTCATCATGTGACCAGAAACATGCCTCCCAAATCAATGCTTATGTTGGTCTATTTCTGTTGATTATGAACTGGTTTTTTTTAACACTTTAGCCATATTAAATTTTAAACTTTGTCAATGTTGTGTTTACAGCTTGTTGTGCTGCCCCCAAGTGGCCAAATAAAAAAATTCAAAGTTTGCAGATTTACGTGCCTTTGATGAATTTTGACCAAAAAAGAGAAAAACCTTTTTTTAAAGAAAAAAAACACACATTGCTTTGTAAAAATTATTATGAAAATTTTAATGTCCCATGATTTTAATCATAAAAAAACAGTTTCTAATTGGTTCCTTAAGAGGAAATACAAATGTAATATCTGTAATATCTATGTGGAATGTTTCTGTGTCGTAATAGCTGAAAATGCTAGTTTTTTTACTTTTAGATCATAAACAGAACATAAGTGTCATCTAAACTCATGGCCAGGACTGCAGTTAGAAGATGTAAAATTAATTAAAATTTAACAAAGGTTCGCTAGCAGTCTTTATACTGCCAGGATAATCATCTCAGAAGATAGAGAGACAAACCTATTGTTGGTGTGACATTGCAGCTTGGTTTTCGAAGTGAGTAGTTTCTACACTGTGAGGGAGCAGCTAATGATCCAGGTGGGAGGTCTGAGAGGTATATGAAGGAGAAGCTGGCTAAGTGAAAGACCACACCCTATCTGAAGACTGATATCTTTGGTAACAATTCACAAGCTCCCCGTCAAGGCCCTGAATCATCCTCCTTGTTTTAGCATGTAGCGGCAAAGAGGCCTGACGGACCTTAGAGAAAGAATGAGGTTAAACATTGGAGGAGGGGAGAGAACAGCCCGAAACCATCCACAACGTGTCCTCCTTTAACCTTGTTCTATATTTGTCCTGCCGCATCCCCATTTTTCCTCCACACCAACTGTACAACCCCTGGGATCAGCTGATAAGCTACACATCTCTCCAACTGTGGCCCACTGTCCTATTACCTCAAGTCATGTCCTTTCCTGCTCTGCACCATGGTGTGTTTGACTGTAAAATAGATAGGGAATCAGGAAAGATGGGATGGAGTGACAGAAATGTAAAAAACTGGCGATAGAGGACAGCCTAGTAACCCTTTAGGTGAGGATGTTAGCTTTGATCGAACCCTTTAAGTCCTTCCCTGCTTGCACGGACTGTTTTCACTCTTCACTCCTGACTTTCAAATGTCAACCCTTTTTTTCTTTTTGGCTGCATTTATCATAAGAAGCAAGCCAGGTCATCTGTGTCTGATTAATGCCACTCTCCCGGTCTCTGGCTTGTTGTCTCCGACCCAAAGCACGGTTTGACACGAAACGCAGCGACTGTGTGTTGAAGCGCATATGAGTGGTGCAACCAAGCTGAAAGAGGGTGCAGACAGCGGGAATTCAGCAGGGCTCTTTAACAACATACAACAATAACTGGACTGTAAACATCATTTGCCTGTGCTACACATACTGTCCAGTGGTCAAATCACTGCCAAACATTTCAGTTTCCACCCGTTCCTCTCCCTTTACTGAAGGCAAATAAATGTTTTCTTATTTCTTATTCTATGGCAGCTTGTGACAACAGCATATAGTTGAGTGAGTTTGAACATTATACTGTAGTTCAACATTTTGGGAATTATGCTTATCCCTTTCTTGCCACGACATAGAAGGATACCACCCTCATGTCTGTATGCTGAAAAAGAAATTACACCAGCAGCCTGTTTGCTTAGCAGAGGAAGGACTAAGTTATTGTTTTGCAAGTCACAAGTAAGTCTCAAGTCTTTGCACTCAAGTCCCAAGTCAAGACAGGCAAGTCCCATGTCAAATCCCAAGTGAAAATTCAGTTTTTTTCAACCTGCATGCTTTGCATACTACGATTCATTTTAGTTTATACTGCATAGTTATTGTGCGCAGGTGGATTATCTTTGGTATAATATTTTCCAGCTGGCACTCAGTAACGTAGCATTAGTTCCTCTTGGTTCTCTCCTCCAACTTGATTGGATGCTGTTGGATTGGTTCAAACACAGCAGATCATTTGGGGGATTCATTTTTTTTTAATCTAAAGTCATCAAATTTGTTACTGGAGTCTGACTTGAGTCTGAGTCATGTGACTGGAGTCCACACCTCTAGCTCCACACAAAAAATGATAAAGGGATAAACAGCTAGCCTGGCTCTATCTAAAGGTAAAATTAACCCGACTACTAGCGCCTATGAATCTCACTCTCTCGTTTGTTTAATTTAAACAAAAACTGGAGTGTGAAAACTAAGCTAACTAAGCTAAACAGCTGCTAGCGTTAGTGTACACATGAAGGAGGTGTCAATCTCTCAGATTCTCAGCACGAAAGCAAATATGCATATTTCCTAGATTATCTCAGTATCAGTTTGCCTCCTAATGGCACATAATGTTTGATCTGATTGTAACCAACACATTCTCGCAGCTCGTCAAATACGGCAGATTGCTCAGGGGCCCTTGTCTTCAAACTATGACGCTCTAGCTAGCTCTCTATTGTGGATAGTGTGTACATTTTTGTTTGTTTGTTTGTAAAATTGTTACATGCATAGTGCCTGTGTTTACAGGAAACGTAGGTTTCCTCAACAAAACTACACTGGGTTTAGTCAACAAAACTACTTGGTTATATTTAGAACTAAAGATCATGCTTTATATTAAAATGAGTATGTTTGTAATGTAACTTACGAAAGTTAACAAGTATGTCTGGACATATGCGACAAACCATCACATGACACATATGTCATATGATGTTAACCACGCAACATAGTAAAAAAAAAAAAAAAAAAAAAAAGTCTTTCATGGGACACAGACACTGGTCACATGAGTGAGTCCTGTATTTATTTTACCAATCCACCACCCCTCCTTCTCTCCCTCTCACATGACTTTCTTGCTACTTCATGCCATGGATGGGTTTACATTGGAGTTAGCTGAAAGCCTGGTACATGTCATACATGGTGCAGATGCTAAAGGGTGCCTTGGGTATCAGAATCAGATGTCGACAGCCACTGTTTAATCTGCCATATTTGATGCCATGGGAATGAGATCAGGTTGTTTTATTGTAGTGCAAAAACAGCAGCTTGGTCAGTGGCTCTGTGCTTCAAACTATGACACTCTACCCCTCTAGTATCAGTTTCCTGTCAGTTTCCATGTCAATTTCTGCTCATTTTATCCTACAGTGTCTTTCAAAATAAACTTATGTCTTCAAAGGAAATGTAGTTTTGGGTAAAACCACTTGGTTAGGTTTAAAAAAAAAAAGATGAGTTTAAATAGACTATAGCCTATGTTTATTACATAGCAAGAATTGTGAGTCACATGACGAGTATAAAGCGTCAGGGTTTCCTCCAGGATTTTTTGAAACTGTGGGGGAGGGCTCCGGTGATGACGGGTGGGGACGGGGGGACGGGGGGTATTGATGTGAAATTATGACAACTTAAAACTGAATGTTTTTATAAATACACTATTTGTTCATTACACAACTATATACACAACTGTAGCCTAATCTAATGGCACAGTTTGCAGCCTGGCTGAGAGCACTTTATTTTTCTTGATTTTTTGAAAAAGAGCTCAAAGGCTCTGTTGTATGAGGTGGCCCACTGATACTGCCTGTTCCTCAGGGGCTCCATGTCATTGGTCTGACATCCCATTAATCCGACGTCCCGTTGTTCCGATATGTGATTATACTAGGCTATACTGTATTTGTGTACCAAAGAGGATCAGCAAACACAACAAAAGCAGGCTACTGGTCGAGATACAAGTGTCATAGAGAGAAGAGAATGAAACACCATAACCTCCTGTTATTAGCTCTGGGGTCCGGGTTGTGTGGGGAGCTCTTCGCGGCGGGCATATTGCTGCCTTGATAGTGTGCCGCAACCAGCTCTGGGTCAGCTGGGAAAGGCTTGAGGCGGAGCAGGCTCACAGCTTATGTGTTTGTCACTTTCTTTTTCATTTTAACCCACACCATGATCTTTTCCTGACCCTAACCAAGTGGTTTTTGTGCCTAAACCTAACCAGACCTTAACCACAGGGCATCATGATGATTTCGGAACAACGGGACTTCGGAACAATGGGTTTAATATGGTCAGAACAATGGGATGTCGGACCAATGGGTTGTCGGACCAATGGGCAGACCCCTCCACAGGTCTGTCTTCACCTAAACATAAAAACAATTAAAAGTGTGTTGAATATTGTTCTTGTACTGTACTGTACTGATCTTGAATGTCCTCTTACACTACAGGTTGTCTGGAGGGGGGGGCGTGGTAAACAGGTAGCAGGTGTCGCAAATTAATAAATGGCCCCCCCTTGACGGCGCCACTGGCCACACACATGTGAGTTGTCGACGGTGACGTGTGTGTCAGCTTCATCGAGTGTACCAAGTGCAGCACGATGCTGGTATATGACAGCAAAAAGACGGGGACTTCGACACTTAAGAGGCACATGAGGAAGGCTTGCCATGGAAAGACAGACGAGAGTCAGCCTTCAGTGTCCACGTTCGTATCCTTAAAAGAAATGTTGGGTTTAAAGTGGGCTCGGGCTCATAATTACAGTTAGAGGGACGGGCTGGGCCTCATTTAAGCCATTTTCCATCCACATTACACAAAGGGATGAGAAGTTAGGTTTCACCAAGTTTAAAACAAAGCTAAGGAGCTATGAGAGCACAGAAAAGTTCAGTGCCGTTTGCTCAGATAATGACAGCGTGATGAAAGTGACAGGAAGAGACAGCGGGAACGTTAACATTAACATTAGGGTAATTTTCACAGGCTTGAAAAAAAGATGAATCAAACTTAACCTTGCTTAGGTAGGCTACCTTTCTCTCACCCTTTTCTCTCCCTCTACTTTGGACTGTCGTTTCTTTGTCTCCCCTCCACTCTTGAGCACACCGCAGTACAGCCAGACAGGCAGGTGATGACTCCGTTTTTCAAAATAAAGTTAATTGCAGCATAGTGTCACATAACTTTTCATGATATTTAAATTATCATTTCAAACTCTGATTATGGTAAATATATGTGTGCAAATATAGGCTATGTATATATACATATATATATATATATATATATGTGTGTGTGTGTGTGTATGTATATATATATATCCATTCATGCAATATACTTTACGTTGTTTTAACATCTGAAAAAAAGAAAAAAAAAATCAGCATTCTAAAGGCGTGGCGGCTTTTATTTTGCTGTGGCGGTGTGCCACAGTCAATTACAGTGCCCTCCAAAAGTATTGGAACAGTGAGGCCAATTCCTTTATTTTTGTTGTAGACTGAAAATATTTGGGTTTGACATCAAAAGATGAATATGGGACAAGAGATCAACATTTCAGCTTTTATTTCCAGGTATTTACATCTGGATCTGATACACAACTTAGAAGATAGCACCTTTTGTTTGAACCCACCCATTTTTCATGAGAGCAAAAGTATTGGAACATGTCACTGACAGGTGTGTTTTGTTGCCCTGGTGTCTCCCAATTACATTGATTATTCAAACAATAAATAGCACTGAACGTCTGAGCTCAGTTTCAGATTGGGTACGATAGATTTTGCCTGTGTAGACTGCATTTAGAGGTGGAACCAACATGAAAACCAGAGAACTCTCTATGGGTGAAAAAGAAGCAATTGTGAATCTGAGAGAAGATGGACAATCAATCAGAGCCATTGCACAAACATTGGCCGTAGCCAGTACAACCATTTGGAATGTCCTGAAGAAGAAAGAAACCACTGGTGCACTAAGCAACAGACGTCGAACAGGTAGACCAAGGAAAACATCAGCAGTTGATGACAGAAACATTGTGAGAGCTGTAAAGAAAGACCCTAAAACAACTGTTAGTGACATCAGCAACAACCTCCAGAGGGCAGGAGTGAAGGTATCACAATCTACTGTTCGAAGACTTCATGAACAAAAGTACAGAGGCTACACCAGAAGATGCAAACCACTCATTAGCAAGAAGAATAGGAAGGCCAGGCTGGAATTTGCCAAAAGGTACAGAGATGAGCCTCAGAAATTCTGGGAAAAAGTTTTATGGACTGATGAGACAAAGATTAACTTTTTCCAAAGTGACGGAAAGGCAAAAGTTTGGAGAAAGAAAGGATCTGCTCATGATCCCAAACATACAAGCTCATCTGTGAAACACGGTGGAGGTAATGTCATGGCTTGGGCTTGCATGGCTTCTTCTGGGATGGGCTCTTTCATCTTCATTGATGATGTAACACATGATGGCAGCAGCAAAATGAACTCAGACGTCTACAGAAACATTTTGTCTGCTAATTTAAAGAAAGATGCAACCAAACTGATTGGGAGATCCTTCATCATGCAGCAAGATAACGACCCAAAACACACTGCCAAAACAACAAAGGCAAGAAGTGGAAGGTTTTAGACTGGCCAAATCAGTCTCCAGACTTAAACCCAATAGAGCATGCATTTTACCTGCTGAAGAGGAGACTGAAGGGAGTAACCCCCCAAAACAAACAACAACTGAAAGAGGCTGCGGTGAAAGTCTGGAAAAGCATCACAAAAGAAGGATGCAAAAGTTTGGTGATGTCAATGGGTCACAGGCTTGATGCAGTTATTGAAAGCAAAGGATTTGCAACTAAATATTAAGTCTCATTCACATTAATCTATTTTAAGTTTATATGTTCCAATACTTTTGCTCACCTAAAAATTTTGTGTTCCATTACAAATAATGCTATCTTCTAAGTTGTGTATCAGATCCAGATGTAAATACCTGGAAATAAAAGCTGAAATGTTGATCTCTTGTCTCATATTCATCTTTTGATGTCAAACCCAAATGTTTTCAGTCTACAACAAAAGTAAACGAATTGGACTCACTGTTCCAATACTTTTGGAGGGCACTGTACGTGTAGAGGAAACCCTGAGCGTGACATACACCACATATGTAACATTGCGTCAACCATGTTATGTAGTTAAAAAGCTTCAAGATGACTGTTGGTTTTATATGGGACACTAACGCCGGTCTCCTGGAAAGTTCTGTGTGTGTTTGACCCATCCACCTCCCCTGTCCCTCATCCTCAGAGATCCTTTCCTGCTCTTTATAATATGTTGTCACCATCATCACCATGGATGGCCTTACATTGGAGCTAAGTGAAACCACCAATTTATGTAGTGGCCAAACAGTGGTACTACAATTTCTGTGGTCTGTTATGTGTAACCTTTGACCCCTGTAGACCTACATGGAAAAAGAGACATCTGTGGGTACATTTTCTGAGTGTTACAGCCCCTGTGAAACGACTTGTTTTCACTATCAGGATTTAATCCATTTGGTCTTATAACATTTTGAAAGTCTACAAGAGCCACATGATTAAATCATTTTTATCCCCATTCACCTTAGTGAAGCGTTAAACCAGAAGTTAGTCATTTGGCCGGCAGAAGTAAGATGCTTGTCCACACTCAGTTACGCTTGGCTGCTGTAAGTCTCCAGTGCACCTGCTCAATGAGCCCCACAGTGTGATAATAGTGCTGATCGTGCCTGGATCATCCAGTAATTGACCTATGGCTAAGCCCCGCCCTCAAACGTGATGAGCCAATCACACCATTCCCATACACTCAGACATTCTCTGCCTGGACGTTCATTGAAATGCATTACAGAAGGCAAGGCAAGGCAATTTTATTTATATAGCACCATTCATACACAAGGCAATTCAACGTGTTTTACAAGAGAAATACATTAAAATAAAACATTAAAGGAACAATAGATCATTAAAAACAAAAGCTAAAAGCAAGAAAATAAATAGTTAAAAAAAGTGCAGGGGCGTGGCTTAGCCATAGGTTAATTTTATATGCAGCAGTTGAGCCATTTTGACTTGGCATGGACAGGGCCCTGCTACTAACACTGTATACAGTTCGCCTAATACATCCATGGTTGAAACCCCATTGGTCTCATACAGACACTGTAGGGTGCCTTGTATGTTGGATTCAGAAGCCGAGGGTCACTGACCAGGCCGTGTTTGATATTCTGGGAATGAGAATGGATTGGCACTTTTTTAGACAGCTAACATCAGTATGTTTACAAGCTAATGCCCAAGGATTCAAAATGCAGGGGTAATATTCCTATGGCTAATTATTAGCCCTCTGCACAATTTGTTGGTGTTGTCAGTTTACCATTATTAGCATGTAGCTTGTTAGCTATGTGAGACAGTGACCCACAGAGCTGCCTTGCACCATGGATTTTGAAAGACCATAAGTTCTGTCTTGACCAGAACCTAAGCTTGTTTTTCAGTTTTGTTTACAGCTGAAATGTCCACAAAGATTGTTTTCACACGCAATTGAAAAATTTCACACACAATTCATCCAAGTCACCACTGGCTGTATCCAGATAAGTGTAAATAAAGCCTCAGCCAGATCCCTCAGTCTGCCAGCATTTATCATATTAAAGCTATGACTCAGATGGCCCTCTGAGTCATTTCTACTGCTCGTCTCTGCCTCAAATAACCTGAAACTCCAGACTCTAATTGGCACGCAAGCTAAATTCTTATTAGCTGGCCTCTTTCTCTCCTGTGTTTCTGCGGTTTAGTTAAGAATTATGGTTCCCAGTGTAACCAATTACAGTCCAGACAAACGCGTAGCTCTTGCAGAATAGGTCAAAAGTACATTGTTGAACCATATACGATAACATTAGAGTGAATCAAGAGAACAACCCTCTAATGACGAGTTGTCATGATAATCCTGAACACTTTAATTTACCACTGGAGAAACTGTGAAGTCGCTGAGATTCTTAGATGAGTCCTTTTCACAGCAACTTGCACCAGCATTTCTTGCTTTCTTCTTATTTCAGTTCTACCTAAACCCCTACCTTTGCATTCATTTGAAATAAAGGGCAGAGAACATGTGCCATTTAGTCTTATCGCTGTTATCACTCCCACTCATAACCAGGGTTTGAATTAGAGCCATATAGAAAATACCTCCTACGTATTAATTTACCAGTGAAGAAGCATTTAAAAAGCAATGTTACCTAAAGAAAAGAGGAAAGAGATTAAAAACAGCTCTAATGTGATTTTCCAGTGGCTTTACAAAATGCATCAACACTGTTGTACATGAAAAAAAGGGGGCTTTGTTGACAGCACCCTCTGCACATTCAATACAAATGCAGTTTGGTACAATCAAAACAAAGTTGCTGGCCTTTCTGGGAACACAAATCATGCTTTTAATTTCCAATAAAAGGAGAACTTCTCATCTTGGCAGGGAGAGTCAAACAGAATAACTTGCCACAGTCCAAACAAACACAAATTATGACAAAAGAAGTCCAAGTTCTAACCGCAATTCTAAATTTATGGAGGATGATTGTTGAAACAAAACCAAAAATCCCACAACAAAACTTTCCCCTGGTAGTATAACTACATAGCAACCACACAGTTAGATGAAAACATTTAGTCTGTTCGGTGTAGGAGAGAAGATGACATGTAGAAATGACGCTGAAACCAACTGAGACTAAACATTACTAACAAACATAAAGATGACTTTATATTGGTTGGTATATAATGTTATGCTGATGGAAAATAATGAGCTGGATTTGGTTTGCAGGCCAATAAGAAAGATCTGAGGAAGCCTCTTTGCTTGGAATAGCACTATAGGCAAGTCTACGGCCTGATTTATGTGTTGTGCTCTCCAGCGACACTCAGCCAGTCAGTCAGTCAATCTGAAAGCCTTTTCAGTGACTGTGAAAGAACAGATTCATTACTGTCTGCAGTCGCCCTCTCCAACAGATGAGAATAACCTTTGTTAATGTGGAAGTTATTCAGTTTCAAAGCACAAGCCTTCAAATGGAAAAAAGAAATAACCTCATCCAACCTTCACAGTCTGGATGTTGAAGTACTGTAAACCTTGCCAGCATTACTTGCTAGCCATTATAAATCAACAACTTGCAGCCTTACATTATTACATTACATACAGAAGCCCTGAGAGGCAAGGTGAAAAAAGTTTTTTAGCCGGCAAAGTTGGCCAAAACCTACATTTATCACCATTATGCAAGATAATATTTCCTCTGTACAGGGTGTTATCTCCTATGTAGGAGATATTATCATGATGCTAAAACAACAGCTAAGCAAAACCCAGACTGTTGGCTAGTGTTTAAAATCCACCTGGTAAGCTAATTAGAATTTTATGCTTGCGTTAGTGCAAAAAACATGAATAAGTTTCTCTTTATCTTGCTCACTCATTCGCTTGCTGAGTAGACTGCATTTGTGCATGTATTCTTAGTTGTATAGAATCTTGCCAGTGCCACTGTACAGTTCCATTAAGTTTTAGAGTTGACATTTGTAGTTAATAAACTGAGTAAAATTTTTTATATGTAGCATTTGGTTGAACTCTTAGTGCCTTTTGTATTGTGCACTAAGCGTTTCATTCTGCACTGCATTCCCACTCTCAAAACAGCCTAGATAGGAAATATTATCTCCTATGTAGAAGACAACATCCTGTATGTAGGAGATAATATCTCGTATGCACAAGTGATGGCCATCACTGCCTGCAAAACAAAACAAAACAAGACAAAACAACAAAAATTCACATTAGCCTCTCAGGGCTTTCGTAAATACGTTATTATTTCAGCGGCAAAGAAAACCCCTAAAACCCTATTTTATTATGCGGGTGCCATAAAAAGTGAGATGCCACAGCTGTAATGGCAGCATCTTCACCCCCACCCACAACATCAGACAACTTCATAGAGAAACTAGGAATGCCGCCCCCAGGGTTGTATGCCTCCGCCGACCTTTGAAGTTCTAATCAGTCTAGGTGGACGTTTGTGTCGAATTTGAAGAAATTCTCCTAAAGGTGCTCTGGAGATATCCCGTTCATGAGAATGACTCAGATGTAAGGTCACAGTGACGTTGGCCTTTGACTACGAAATTTTTATTAGTTCATTGTTGAGTCCAGGTGAACGTTTATGCCAAATCTGTAGAGATTCTCTCAAGGTGTTCGTGGGACATTGCGTTCATGGGAATGAGACAGATGCAAGGTCACAGTGATCTTGACCTTTGACCACCAAAATGTAATCAGTTTATTGTTGAGTCCAAGAATTATTGAGTTATGGCCAAAAACACTATTTATGAGGTCATAGTGACCTTGACCTTTGACCTTCAATCACCAAATTCAAATTTTCAACAACCCGAAAACATAATGCCTCTGCCTACCACTATCACCAACATGGAGGCATAAAAACCTGTACAATGACTAATTGCTTTGGAATAACGTCCAAATTGTGTTTCATAGCCACACTGTTGTTTATGCCTGTCTGTTCAGATTGTTTTGAATTATGCCATTTTCCTACCTATTTTGGTGACCCCTTGACCTTTGTTTCAGCCTGCAATTGCCCTCAACCAACCCAACATGATATTCTGAAATTAATGACAAGACTTAAAGACCCCAAAGACCTTTTCACAGTCATGTTCTCCAAACGTTGACTCATTTCCATGTTAGACTGTGAGGTCAAATTGAAAATATAGATGTGAAATCTTAATTTTGGATGGCAAATACTTATACTGAGTATCACTTTTCTTTACTTCATGACAAATTTCCCACTTGACTAAATCTACAGTGTTTAATGGCTTAGAGTGTGTGCTTTACCTAAATCCTTCTTTAACATTTAAAACCTGTGGAGCCTCTGCAGGAGTGACCTGCCAGGAGGAAAATTTTATGTGATGATGTCCATGCGTGCATGTGTGTGCATGTGTGTGTGTGTGTGTGTGTGTGTGTGTGTGTGTGTGGTGCAGGTTATGCTGTACTGCATACCATTAGGAGAGCTCACCATGTGGCAGCAGTTAGGAGAATGAGTGTAGTTCCACTGGTGTGTAGAAATGGATATAGACCCTGCCCCTCCTCCCCATGTCCCTCTCTTTGGGCAAACACTTCCCCGCTCTCTTTGGGACCCACAAAGCCTCCGAACAATAGATGCAGTGTACTCAGGACTCTCAGTGAAATCACCGCAGCGAGGGTTGGCCTGTGTGTGTCTCCTTTGTGCACATGAGAGTCACACCTTCGATGTATGTGAAAATGACATCTGTATGTTCATTTTCTACGTGCATTTGGGTTTGTTTGGTTGTCTGTGCAGACTGTGCCATTTCTCAGAGAACTGAAGACACATTCTTTGAGCGGTGGGCGGCCCAGAGGAAGCAGAGAGGCTTTCAGATGGTTTGACAAGGTTGCTGTTTAACTTGGAGAGCCTGACTGTTATTTCTGTCTAACCTGTGGCAAGCTGGCAACACTCTCTGAAACGAACCTGGAGGACCACTGGGAGGAAAATCAAGCAGAGTGCATGAATGGGAAGTTGGGGGCGGAGGGATAGACTCAGACAGAAAGAGAGGGAGACCTCACACGCCAAAATTTTTTAAAGGCTAACTGAAAAAAAATAAACCACACAGGGTGTTGTAAAGAGGTCTGAGAGTCATAACTGCCATGACTGCGGCTCTCTGAAGAACAGTCCCATTGACAAACCTCTGGATTCACACACTCACTGAATGTTGAGTTTGTGTGTGTGTGTGTGTGTGTGTGTGTGTGTGTGTGTGTGTGTGTGTGTGTGTGTGTGTTTGTGTCTGTGTGTGTATTAATGAGCATACAGTGCTGTTCCATGTACAGTAAGGCCACAGCACAGTTTATTGAGCTATAACTGGAGATTTGGCCAGACAAGCTACAGTAGGGAGGTTTGGCTCTCTCTCTCTCTCTCTCTCTCTCTCTCTCTCTCTCTCTTTCTCTCTCTCTCTTTCTATCTCTCTCTCACACACACACACACACACACACACACACACACACACACACACACAATGGATAGCCCAAGGAAGACACACAACCTAAGGAAAGAGTCACTAAAGCTGTACTTAAGTTGCAAAACTGAAATAACCACCTGGATTTTGTACAATGACGGAAAATCGTCTGTACTCAACAAGTGGTATGTCACAAGCTGTACACACAAACCATGGCTGCACCTTTGCATCACTAACCTGAGTGTCAGACTGAAGCTCCCAGAACCTTCAGTCTGACATGGCTTCCATTGAAGGCGATTTACAAGGGGGAGGGAATTTGATTTTTTCCTTAACCAATCAGTAGAGATCAACAACTCACCCAGAATCTGACGTCATTAGTATCCATGCCTCGGGGGTGCCGAAAACAAGCGAGCATTGCCCGTTTAAAATGTCTCTGTTGTCGTGCACGCCCAGCTGCATCGCCGTTAAATCCAGGTTAGCAGCTTCCTTAATTTGGTCCTCCATTAACGCGAGTAGTGGCGAAATACCTTGATAGCATCGTTAATGTGGTCTGTAGGATCTGTAGCGGTCGCCATTATTGCTATCCTCACCAGTTACCCACCGGCGTACAGCTTGACATCAACGTGGCACTGATTGGCTAATCGCTAGACCCCCAGCGTTCATTGGTCCGTCCATGGTTTGAACGAGATAAATCGCAAAGTCATTGAAGTATGCCAGACCAGAGATGCAAGCCTACTCAGTTGAGTGGGCGGGGTCTATGGTCTGGAACCAGGCTACTGCATCACCTCATAATTAGCACATACTCATAATATAACATTTAGAATGATCACAGTTGGCATGCTATAGCATGACTTTATATGGCTTACTATAATATGACTTTTTTAATGGGATGCTAAACTATCAGTTTTTTCATGACATACTGTAATATGACTTTATTTGTGTCTTGCTATATTTTGACTTTTTAATAACACATGACATTATTTTTTGGCATGCTATACTATGACTTTACTATGACATACTGTGATATGATTTTTTTAATGGCATGCTATACTATATGATCCTTCTGACATGCTATTGTATTGCTTTGTTTAATGACATACTATAATATGTCTTTATTAATTGGCATACACTTCTCTGTCTTTTTGCAATGACTGTATGATGTGACTTAATTTATTGCCATGCTATAATATAAGTTTTTCAATGGCATACTAAAACATGACTTTTTTTAATTGCATGCTATACTAGACCATTTTTCATGACAGCATGACTTTATGGCAAGCCATAATATGACATACTGTACTATACTGTGACTTTTTTTTAATGACATACTCAAATTTGACTTCATTTATCGGTATGCTTTAACATGACTTTTTTAATGGCATGCTATACTATGACTTATTTTAATGACATAATATAATATGGCTTTTTTATTAAGTGAAAATAAAGTAAAACTGTTGAAATTTTTATTACTTTAAGGGATAGGTTCACAGAGTGACAAAGGACAAAATCCACAGTTCCTGTTCCCTGCTAAAGTTCATCTGAAGCTAATCTGAGGCATGAGCGGTCTGAAAGTTCATATAATACTTTAATGTGAAATCCCCTTTTTGAGCAACTATTCCACCACTGCAGCTCAAAAAGGAAACGCTGTCAGTGACGACACAAAGAAGGAATTTGTCACCTATTTTCAGCTGCCTTTAGAGTACATTTTTTGCACAAATAAGGACCGTAGATTTTGTCCTCCATCACTTACACTGGATAGCTTTAGGATGTGACAGACAGGACGAATGATTGCTCAACAACTATGACGCATGCATACGGGTTCATGAGTATTGTTTCAAGATGGACTTGAACTCCTTTAACTTCCTGCCATGCACAGGTAAGTGATTCATTCTGTGTGGTGTAATTGTCGTTAGCAGCCCCGAGGAATATAATACAACTACAGTGTACTCATGATCTCTTGGAAGTGCACAACTGTGTGTTTTTTATTACCATAACATGCAAACACAAGTTAAGTTAAGAAGGTGCTTGAAGGCTCATTATCCTTTACCACTTTTTACTGAAAATTACTCATGAGATATAACCTGGAAGTGAGAGGAGCTCTATGTGAAATTCAGAGCATATACAGTATGAGTTTTGTGAACACGGTTCTCAACAGTGAGGAGGCCTAGCCAGCAGCAAACAGTAATAACTCCATAAACGGTATTAAACAACGGCAGCCGTGCTATCCATAGATGTATAATAATACCTAGATATTGGATGCCAAAATGGTGCCTATTCAGTCCTATGGAATTACTCACCTGGGGCATATTCAAGAAAAGTTTCTAGCTTCCAGATTTACTTCTGCAATGTGCGGCCTACTGTATATGTGCGGTAGTGTTTCTCTTGCTGGCTTCACCCACTAGTTCCAGTTTTTAAAAAAAACAACAACATAATAATAAGGTAATTCCAACTAGCCTTATTGAATAAATTATATTATAGTAAATTCTGTGAGTCTTTTATTAACCCACAAACCCAATAAATTTAGTGCAACTAACATGATTTGCTTTGATCTCAAAAAGCTTAATTAAATTGAACCAACTTAATATTAATCTAAAAGTTGTGTTGTTGGTTAGTGGTCAAATTATTTTAAATATTCTAAAGTATTTTTGTTCTAATTAAAGCACTTTAATGTAACAAGCACATTTTTTTATTCTGAAAAACTTGCGTATTTTAAGTGTTATCCACAAACCCCATCAATCATTTTTAGAGTGTAAAACCTCCATGGATCAAAAATTCATAACAGAAAGAGTCTTAATGGCCTTGTTTGCAGTTAGAGGTGTCCTGCCACCAGTTTTACAGACCTCTCTTTTACAGAAGTGGTTTATGGGGAAAATGCTTTTTGGGTTGCAGGGGATTTTTTTCATTGCAACACCGTAAGTGGCCAGTGGGAAAAATTGGAGCAAGGCTGAGCTGCTTTCCTAGAAGCCTAGTGCTGAATGAGCTAACGTCCCAATATCAGCGGTAACCGCCATATGAGCACAGTGCAAATCGGCAGCAGTGAGCTAGCCAGGGGGCTCCCCTTAGGTGCTAACATGTGTAGCTGGACCGGCTTCCAGTGTTGCCAGCTTGCTGACTTTCAGTGCAGTCTGAGGAAGAGCGTAGAGCTCAAAACGTCACGCTATTAAAATGCACGAGAGCTCATTTTGGTGTGCGGATTCATCATTTTTCTGTTCATAGCTTGCTGACTTTCTCACTAACTTAAGCAACTTTTCAGACTTTCTTAGCAACTTTCTTTCTAAAAAATTCAAGTAAAAGGTGACAAGGGACTTAATTAGCAGCCCTTTTAAGATTTGATTTAGATTTGTGCAAATTTGCAGGAGAGCCCAATCAGTCTTCTTTCAGCATTGGCAGTATAAAAGCAAAATCAGGGAGTGCAGCAAAATGCCGCTGCCTACTTTTGTTTATACAGAATGCACCTTTCTTGGGGCAATGGGGGGCATGAGCAAGTAACAAAATGTGTAGCTCAGCGTGTGACGTAAACAGTGACGTGGGAGGGAAGCCGCGGCTGGTCAGTCCTTCGGCGATTCTCTCGTAAGTTGGCCTGTTCGTCACCGTCCCCGTCATTTGACGGTTAATGGCCTCTTCGTTTGCGAGGGCAAGGAGGGCGCGTAATTCCTTGTCTCCCCAGTTGCTCATCTTTACAGTAGTGTCTGTCGGGGTTGTGTTTCACTCTTGCTACTAGCTGCTCGCTAATTCCAGCTGTTTCCTGTTTATCCACCACCAGTGGCTCGCACGTGTAGCGTCATCAACAGCTCCTCCCACAAGTCTTCAACAGCCCCTCCTGTGGCAGAAGGCCGGCTCGGTCTGTTTAAACTAAAAGGGTTCCGCCAATATGACTACCCTACGGAAAACTGGGCACCTCGGATGAACTCGCCAATCCGGCTCTGGGTGTAACACTCGCAGCTTGCCTGCAAAACGGCCCAACATTCGCGGAAAATCTGGCAGTGAAAAAGGGGCTAGCGACTTATTCAGGCCATCAGGGAAAGAGTGAGAATTATTATTGTAACTCATTCCCATGCATGCTGCTCAGAATCATCACAGTCAATGGCTCTTCCACCATCGGCGCAGGGTCTCTCTCCTTCTTTCCTCTTACGTCGTGCAGTAGGTATGGGACAGGCAGGAGGAGAGGAGATGCTGCTTGCTGCAAAAGTGAGAGTTGAGTTGCAGTCAGTTTCTATAGCTACTCTGATGCTCTCACTGTCTGGATTGAAAGCGTGAGAAAGTAGTGCACTGAAGTATAAGTGCCACGGCTCTCATGCCATTCCAATGATTTATTGAGGATTTTTCTATTGAATCTAATTTAGCAAAGTTTTAATGCTTCCATTAATGCATGATGATGTCAGCAATATGCATTAAGTGTATGACGTCATCTGGCAACTAGTGCTAGCTACTTTCATTGGAAAAGAGTTGGCAACCCTGCAAACCAGAGAAGCACAACACATACAGAGGGAGTGTGACTTTACTCACTGTTCAGGACGCCATTATGCCACTATAGCTTTACATAGCAAATAGTGGTTTGCTACTATATTAATGCTCTGAATATCACATACAGAACCTTTAAGAGTCATCCAGAGGCATGTTCTTTTAATACATGTTGCTATATAGATAATTGGAAAAAAACATCATGGAGTGGAGTGAGCAAAAAACCCCAAAAACTTTTAGTGTGCTTACAAATTTGTCTCTGCCTGCTCTCAGATCTTGATTACAGCTCAAATTTGTTTTGTCCTCCTCGTGCAATCCTTTTGTTATATGGAAACCATATTGATTTTTGGTTGGTTTCATCTATGTGTGTGTGTGTATGAGTGTATATGTGTGTATATGTGTGTGTGTGTGTGTGTGTGCGTGTGTGTGTGTGTGCACGTGTGAGCTTGTGAAACTGAGAGGAACTCTGTCATTTATTTGTTTCAGGACCCAAAACAAGCTAAGCGTTGTCCAGTCGCGGGCCTCCAGCCAGAGTGCTTCCTTCACTCGCCAGGCTTTATTGTTCTTCAGGCCCTCTCTGCGCAGCAGGAGGATGTTGTCTGTTCCTTGATTCTCATACTGGCCCCTCTCGACACACACAAACACACATCCACGCACCGTGCACAGACAAACGCACTCCATTCATGTGGGAAAGAATGGGCCCAGTCTGGATTAGGCTATTCCCCTGCGTAACACTAGACAAGGCATTCAATATCTCCAGCTTTCTCTGTCCAAACAGTGTCTTGGCACAGGCTGAGTGGAGGGCTGGAAAATCCCAGAGCTGCTGTTGAGTTTTTGGTGTGACCCACTCTTTTATTGCAACGACTCTATAAATGCTTACAGACCCTCGACTTGGCCCGTCCCGAGGAGAGAATTCAAGAAAGTCCCGTTACACAAACACATTATGTACACATTGCTGTAAGCGCACAGACACACAAGCAGGACTTGACAAACAGAGGTGAAGATACAACAAAACACACAAGCTATCTATTCTTTCACTGTGTCCACTTTTCTCATCAGGAGTCAAGCAGTGGCAGCTGGGAAAGAGACAGCTGGGACTCCTTAGTCTTGCTCCTCTGCCTCTGCACGCACACACACACACACACACACACACACACACACACACACACACACACACACACACACACACACACACACACACACACACACACACACGTACACACACAGGGGGATTGAAAAATGAGAGCCAGGCTTTTAGTATTAAGGAATCACATGACACACACATAAAAACATCATTTCTCATGCGCCCTGGAAAGAAAACGATCAGTGATGTGGGAGGAAGAAGTAAAAAGAGGGGAGAGGTGGAGGGGAACACGAACAGTTCAGTGAGTTTATAGCAAGCCATCAAGCTCGACAGGTTTTTTTTCCCCTACATCTATTGTTTCTGCGAGCGCTGTGAGGCTAATAGAGGCTATCAAAGCACTCTGAGGCCCTCACCTTCAAGTGTTTGCAGCCACTTACCTTCTGCTCTGACCAGCCTTGGAAACTCACAGGAAGACAAATAAAAAGTGAACTGAAAAAAAAATAAATAAATAAAAAATCAAGAAATCCAGATTTGAGTTTTTTCCCCCTTCACATCCCCTCCCTATTCTTCCCCTACCTCTAACATCTGGAAAATCCTCATCTGGCAGCACACAGTGGAAGCAACTGAAGCCAGTTAGATACTGTCTGACTTTTCTTTCCCCTCCCCTTCTCGGCTTTTTCTCTTTCAGCACCTCTGGATTCCTCCTGCATCTTTTTCCACTCTCGCTTCAGTGGTTTCACCTCTTTACATGTCTTCCCAGTCCTTCTCGCTTCTCTGTTGAAGTTTTTGTTGGGTGATTTTGTTGGCGGAGATGTAGAAGTTTTATTACTTCTTGTTTCACACCTTCTATTCTTTTCCTCCAACGTCCTTTTCTATTTTAAGAAAGTCATCAAAGACATTCCCCTATGTTCCCCTCTCTTCTCCTAGAACTCCTACTCCAACTAGGTTGGAGAATTTTACTAGAAAATAATAGTAACATGAAAACACCTCCACATACTTAAAGACTATTGTAGGAAATGCTCTCATTTGCTGTAATAAGCCCATAGGCCTACCACTCTGTCTGTGCTGAAGCTACCTCTAGCAGCCTGTTAGCTTAGCTTAGCATGAGGACTGGTGTGTTTAATCTGTATAAAACTGATGATGATGTGATGTGTGGAAACGATGCACTGTGGTTTACGTGGTTGATATCGTTCAATGCAAGAAATCAAAATGCTGTATTTCCTATAACATTGTACAATGGCTTTAAAACTGGAAAAAAAAAGTTTTATTAACCACTTGGCAACAGTGGAATTAAGCTGGTAACACAACTTTAACAAATTATCACCTTATCAAGTTGATAATAACAAGTTAGCCAATAAATAAATAAACTGTTGCCTACTTAAGTGGGATTTATACTCATGCGGCAGACCCTACCCTGTAGCCTACGCACATCGTCTACGCCGTTGTGAGCATTTAAGCTTGTGCGGTGGTGTGTCTGTCTGTCTCGCAGCATTCACAGACAAACACTTTTTCTGAACACGTTTTCCCCACAAATACAACATGCTAATGTTGTTAGCACAAACCTATGGCATTTTACATTGTTAGCAGCTAGCGCTTAACATTTAACAAAGGTAATGGTGCATAATTTTGCTCCATTACAACTCACAACATTCACCGACAAAACAACTGTCTTCTACGAAACACTTTTTCCCATCAGGAAATACAACATGCTAACGTTATTAGCACAAGCCTATAGCATTTTACATTGTACACTGTACACTGAGCAGAGATTTCCTCTGCTCTTATGAAGCCAGGATATATCCTGAAGGATAAATCACACACAAGACTTGAAATGTTATTTTTAGTGAGGCTTCATTGTCTCACAATTTATTGTTTTTTAACTGTGGAATGAAAGTAAATAAAAGCTTTGTTTCCACCGAGGGAAATAGTTTCAGCCTACAAAAATAGACAGGAGGTCTGTGTCACAGTAAAGTGTAGTTACGTTTCTGGGGAGGTGCAGGTCAGGCTTAGGTTACAGCATAGGCTACGGTGTAGGCCCCATGTCAACGCACAGCCTTCACCGTGGCTACGGCGTTGTGTCAATGCAGAACTATAAATTCCGCCTTACACATCCAATAGACATGTGCTCTCTCTCAGATTGGTTACTTCTGTATTTATACTTGCTATTTTGAGTGCATAATGGTGTTCACACTGAGAAGTCCTGTATGGCAAAGTGCAGGGCAATGAGTACCCAGATGGCACAGATGAGGTGACAAGATCAATACAGCTTAGTATCGTGATATTTTTGTGTGGCAATATTGTATCATCACACAGTGCCATATATCTTTTTTTTATCATATGAAATATTAATATTACAAATACAAATTAACTTTAGGTAGCCTACTAGAATATTATAATTAATTGCTTTTTCAGTCCTCTAGATACATTATGCTGCTACAAAAATGGCTGAAGTGAGATGAACAGACTGAAAACTTTACTAGATAAAACAGATACATAATTTACAGTTAAAACAAGGTCATATATATATTGCAATATATATATTATTGCAATACTAAGCATTTTGCAACATATTTGAAATCGCAATAATATTGTAAAGTGACTTAAGTCTTGTGATAATATCGTATCATAGATCCTCTGGTTATTCCCAGCCATACCACATAGTGCATAATGGTCAAAGAGTTGAGTGTAGAATGTTGGGCATTTCTCACCCTCAGTGGTTACCATGTCGCCTATGTAGCAGAAGGGGCGGGCCCAAAAACACATGTCAAGCTTTGAAAAAACTCAAAGCATTGAACAAATACATGTATATTTCCACTATCACCATAAAGTTGTTGGATTAGGCCATCAGTTTGTACATTATGTTAATTCTGTAATAATTTGGTACTGTAAATGATGATGTGAATGCTAACGCTAGTTTGCTAAATAGCTAACAGAGCACATTTCATCATCAGGCTTTGACATTGCAAATGTTGTGGCATAAGCTATGTGATCTATGGGTGTAAGTAATGTTTGGTGTTTATGTATGTTAAATTGGCATCTTCACTGTTGAAGACTTCAGTTTTTGATAACATAAATTTTGGTGAGTGACAATCGTTCATCAGATTTTGCCGATGATGCTCTGTGTGGTTGCAATTCGCTGAGACAAGCTGCTAGATCTTCTGATCATCATTTCCGTTAAGTGTGCAACGGCCATGTTTGATTTGAGACAACACTACCCTGTCAAAATTTATGCACTACACAAGTAATTGCATAGTGTACACAGCGTACTACATGTAAGTGTTATAACGTAAATATCTGATATGAGACACAGCAACAGAATAACCTAAGCATGTATTTTCAGTTGTGTTTGTGGGCATTCGACAAATTTTAATCCAATATTCACCCTTGTGGCTCAGTTTTAGACTCCACCAACTCCTAAGAGAAATAAAACAATCTGGCTGTTTGGCTGCTAAATGCTCCACTGTGTTTACCAGCTAGCTGCTAATCTTCATCTATCTAACAGATCCGTGGCTGAGAATGAACCAAATAGGCTAAGTAAAGTTGGGCTGTAAAACCA
The DNA here is from genome assembly GCF_011397635.1 of Epinephelus fuscoguttatus. Classification (NCBI taxonomy): domain Eukaryota; kingdom Metazoa; phylum Chordata; class Actinopteri; order Perciformes; family Serranidae; genus Epinephelus; species Epinephelus fuscoguttatus. The sequence goes on along the minus strand of NC_064765.1, from coordinate 34,343,589 downwards.
AAAAAACAACAGCTTGTAGAGCTGTTTTAGCAGTGGAGTTGGGTGTCATTTATCTGTGTGTTTCCCATTACACATAGTCATTAGTCCACTGTTTGAATAAAAATATAGATCATGTGCAGCTTAAAACAATTAGGCTACTTAATACATCGACATGGACTTTCGTGAGGAATGAAGAAATTTGAGACATTAAACAAGAATTGGGAAAAAAAGATAAAAATGGGAATCACAACAATTTAAGGACTATTGGTGATTTACGTTGCAGGTCAGTTAAACAAGTTTTCACTTTGCAATCTGGATAGACCCTAACCAGACAACCAGAACAATAGGCTGGCTACAGTTTATAAGCTATACTACTTTAAGTGATAGCTAAAGTCAGCCTGTTCTCAGTCCCAGGTCATCAAATACCAACCATCACACTCCTCGGCCTGTGATTCCAATGGGAAAGGCACCATTTGGCATCCCTGAGATACACTGGGCTTTCATTTTGTTTCAAATGGAAACCCATCCACCACAATATTTGACACAGAGCAACTGACTTAGTATAAAGAGTGAGAACGTCCGTGTATGATGTTTCAGAGTGGAGTTGGATGGTTCACACAAACACAGATGTAGAACCAGAAGACTGCTGCTTGTGTCCCATGTAAAACCTAACCCCCTAACCCCTAACCCCTAACCCTAACCCTAACCCTAAATGTGACATTTTTTTTGACCTAAGTAGTTTTGTTGCCTAAACCTAAACACCACTGTATGACAACTTTAACCAGGTGTTAACAATGAGTTTAACGCAGAAGACGTCTGTGCGTCATCTTATAGAGATGCCAAAAGGTGCCTTTGGAATCGTTATTAGATGACCTGGAAATGTCGGTATTTGACAACCTGGAGTGATAATGCATTGCAAAAGTAAATCGTCTTATCAAGATAGCAAACATCTACAAAACAAAAAAACAAAACAAAAAGAAAAAAAATTACGTAAAACATAAATTCTAAAGCAGAAATTTAGTTTAGGGTTAAATTTGACAATACTTGCCACTGGCAACTGCACATGCTGTTCATCTTGTTAGTTACAAACAAGTCCTCCACAGAATAATTTCAAGGGTTTGAAGTACAACAGCAGCACATTGTGTCCTTTTAACCAAAAAATGTGCTTGAATTTGTCCAGACCTCTGTGAGCAGGTCTGGTTACAGAAGATTAACTCCAAACAAACTGCTGTTGCTTCACTTTCTTTTTCCCAAGAGTGACTGAGCATACATAGAGAGCTTAGAAAGACAAAATATGTAACAGCTGGATGAGCGGGTGTATACAGTGTCCAAACAACAGTCAGTAATGCCCTAAATATAGGTTTCTGAGGGAACGTATCGAAGATTGGATCTCACCACTTTTTCTTTTTAATGCTAGGGTCAGAAAATCCAATATCTGGCTTGAGTATTTAACGTGGAAGTGCCTAGAAATACTTCTACAATTGGTCTGTAACAAGAACATACTTTTTGGTATAAACACTTAATTTAACATCTTTTCTTCTCCTCTCCTTTAAAGGCTCTTTAGTATAACCATTATTAATCATAATTACTCATCTCCTTCCTTCCAGCCAATCTGTCTCTCTCAGCTCTCTCTGTTTTTGTTTGATTTGGCCAATGACGTGCTGTGAAAGCGATCCTCCCCAGTAAAGCCAGTCACGGTTGACCACTTTGACTCCCCTAACTGGAGCAAAGCAAAGCAGAGCAGCCACATCTGGCAAACGGTTCCCACATCTGGTTTGTGTATCAGCTCCTTGCACGGCCGTCTACCGCAGAGTCTGATCGCATACCTCGGAGACATGAGATGAGATGAGCTGCAGACGCTGCGCTCCAGGGGAGAGATGCTTGATGATGGTGAGCAAGTTCATATTCAGGAGGTCAGACAGACAAGACAGGAAATGTCACTCACTGACAAAATGTCAGACAGTGAAGAAGCTGGATGTTTTATTGGGGCTGAGAACTTTCTGCTATTCTTTGAATTTTAATTTGTTGCAACAGTGTTGAGAGCTAGAAGGTAAAATCATTGCTTTTTATTGGTTTCAATCTCCCACAAAAAAAATAAAGTCAACTAAATTCGAAGGCCTTGGGTCTTTAAAGAAAGATATCATCAGTTTAGCAATCACAATAAACATAATTGAGACCACACCAATGCCATTAAAATTAAACGAGACATTTAAAACTTGCTTAGATTCACTTAAGGAATTGCATTGGTATAATGATAAAATTTATCAAGCAGAAAGCCAAAAAGTAGAAGTTTTCTAATTTACTTTGATCCTCATCCTTGGGATTTTGACTGCTTTTCAATAGTAACATGTAATGTAATACCGCCCTCTTGTGTCCAACCTGTATTCTGCACTTAAAGGACAATAACTAATGCCTGTTTATGTGGATATTAGGATCTTATGTTGATGGAAAAAATGGCAAGAGGTGTTTTTAAATGAAGACATTTTGACTTGTTACAGTAGGAAATTAACAGGTAATAATAAAATCAATAGTGGCTAAATTCCATTTACCTGCTTTGATTTCCAGGTTCTGGTATAATACCAAATGGCTCACTGTAACCCTGGTACCCTTTCTCTATCAGCGGGTCTGTTCTGGTTCCTGCCCCTAATTTTGAACCATCTGGGGCATTTCAATCAAAAATAAATTGGTTTGAAATCTGACTAGTTGGTTCCAGAAAACCAGAAAATAGCAAGTTTTCCTTGACCTGAAGTGCGAACTGTGATGTCATCAGTGGGCGTGTGACAGAGGTGAGAACAAGAGTGCAAGTGCACTTCTGTGTGAAGTTGCATGTTCTCCCTGTGTCAGTGTGGATTCTCTGAGTGTGGGAGTGTGAGAGTGGGGACTAGGTTAGTTGATAACTCTAAATTGTCCGTAGGTGTGAATGTGAGCGTGAATGGTTGTTTGTCTCTATGTGTCAGCCCTGCGATAGTCTGGCGACCTGTCCAGGGTGTACCCTGCCTCTCGCCCGATGTCGCCCCCGCGACCCTCAAGAGGATGAAGCGGTTAGAAGATGAATGAATGAAGTCTTTGCACTCAAGTCCAGAGTCAAGTCCTAAGTCAAGACATGCAAGTCCCTACTCAAGCGTCACCATTTACAATCAGACACTGACAATAAAGGACATAAAGCCTGTCCATTAGCATCACTGTCGCATATTAGAGCGATACAACCTTCTCATCTTTGACAGCTTCATTAACTTTTGTTTCCTCAAATTAGTTTGCAAATGTATCAACAGTCTAGCTCCAGAGCCTCTTTCCAAATGTATCCAAAGACAAGACAATAACAAGGAGTAACAAGGAGCAGCGTGAATGCAACTGAAAAATACCATATTGTAAATCTAAATTTGGACAACCAGCATTTAGCACTAGCTATAAACTCAGTCTCATACTCTGTATTGGATTATGTTAAATTGCATCACCCAATCAAAAAAATAAATTAAAAAATCATCAATAAAGATTGACAAGTCCCAAGTCAAGTCTCAAGTCCTGAACTTTTAGTTTTGAGTCCTAAACAACAACTTTGTACACTCTCCACCAAATGTAATGTCATTAACCTCAACTAACCTCTAATCTTTGTGCTTGGGGGAAGGTATCAAGTATTTTCAAGTCAAGAGGCTCAAGTCCAAGTGAAGTCACTAGTCATTGGTGTTAAAGGGATAGTGCACCCAAAAATGAAAATTCAGCCATTATCTACTCACCCATATGCCGAGGGAGGCTCAGGTGAAGTTTTAGAGTCCTCACAACACTTACGGAGATCCAAGGGGAGAGGAGGTGGCAACACAACTCCACCCAATGCAGGCTGATGGCGCCCCAGATTCAAACGTCCAAAAACACATAATTGAAACCACAATATATCTCCATACTGCTCGTCTGTAGTGATCCAAGTGTCAGTGTGTAAGTTCTGAATTTTCATTTTGGGGTGCACTATCCCTTTAAGTCTAAGTCGAGTTGCAAATCTTGTTTTATTCAAGTCAAGTCTGAAATAATCAAATTTGTGACTTGAGTCTCGAGTCCAAATCATTTGACTCGACTCGACTCTGTTACTGCATTGCCAATTTCTCGCCTCAAATGTTTTCAGAAACAGCATTAACAAAGCTGCTGTGAAGTCAGCCGTTTCAGGCTGCAACAACCCCAAAAAGTGCCCATGAAATCCTGGAGGGATTGAAAATTTGTTTTACAAAAGTTACCACCTGAGATGATAACAAATGAGTAAAGACTAAGTATTCTGTTATCATCAATCATGCCACAGAAACATGACACCGGAAAATAAAAATCCAACAATCAGGTTCCTTCTTTGAATTTTCTTTTATTTTCATGCAAAAGAATTCCAATAATCATTGTGTATTATAAAATGTTTTACACAACTCTTAAAGAAGTGGTAACATAAGACTGTAGTCAAACAGTTGTATCTCTACATAAACGTTTAAAGCCGCTCAAACATCCAGCCACTCTCACCACATTCTGAACCTACTGTTGATCTCACCCGCAAACTACAGCGTACCGTACGTTCAGTTCTACAAGAGTCACTGGCACGGCATCTGAATACACCGTGTGCTCTTGTTCAGGCAAACAGCAGGGGTAGTGATCATGTTTGATTTCGCTCTGGTACAGCCTCTTTTTCACTGCAGTGAAACACATTTTTAATTTGGTATCACAGCAAAATGTATCTGAACCTGGATAATACTGCAAAAGGAATAATTCTTTCATTATGTTCCCCTCACTTTTGGGGTAAACTCCACTATTTGAGACATGTACTGCGCAGCACAATTGAATAACATTCAAGATTGTCTCACAAGAAACTCACTTTTCAAATATCTTTGGTTGATAACAATTTTAAAGACTGTTGGGTTTTCCATGTTATCACTAATGCAACATTCTGTTTTTTTCTTTATAACTGTTTCTAAAACAATTATGTTAGTAGTTTTGGATGAATCCTCAATAGGACTAATAATGGCTGACTCTCACTGCTGGCCTTTTGCAACCAGAAAATTTAAAGGCTTTTTTTTGGCTCAAATAACGTAAACTTAATTGCACCATAAAATATAAGAAGCTAGATCAACAAAACCTTAACTGCTACAAGAAAAGGCAAATTCCAGTCATATATCAAAAGCCGTTCTCTCAAGAGCAGGCTTTAACGGAAATTCTCTTGATTTGTTTCTCAGCTTTAAGGTCAGAGGTCATTTAGCTCTGTAGTTAGAGGGGGTTTGATGAGGTAGCCAAGGACACTTCAGGATGGACAACTGTTGATTAGACTGACATTCAGGTACTGGTACTGTTAAGTTCTGTGTGACGCTCCACACAGGTTAACCAGGCCTTTTAAAGATGTCAGGGTGATTCCCAATCTTCACTAACTGTTCTGTGGTCTTAGTTAAGTGATGTCCATGACTGTGCAAGATTACTTCTTAACATTCAGTTGAACTTGGGGGGGATGTGCCTAAACTTAAAGAAGGCAGCAACCCAGAATTTTTTTTTTCCTTTTCCAGCTGATAAATACAAACAAAAGAACAGCTACTGTATTCACAAAACACAGATCTGTGTTTTTAAGACACTTGAGATAAGCTAACAAATACAATTATCTAAGATTATAGCTTAGCTCTTTGTACATTACTGGTGATTAATATCAAGTGTTCCATCATGTGGAGTATCATTAATGCACAGCACCATTTTGAAACATGTTCGTTGTGGACGTCAAAGTTAAGAAAGGCGGGAAACAGGGAGGAAATGTGGAAAACACAAAAGCAGCACGCTGGCATGATGGGAAAATACCAGATATGGGCAAAACAGTGGTCCGATATATTCTGAATATGTTTTTCTAACTAAGGTAGACCTTTTTAGGTTACTGTTTCTATTTGAGAGTTTAAGGAACATGCTGTGTTTTAAAGCAAAAAAAGATCAGAAACAACCAACTGTTCCTGGTAAAGGCAAAGTTCAGCTGCTTTAACATTTCATTTACAATGATCAGAGAAAAGAAAATGAATGAAGCAAAGTGAAGGACTTACAACTTTCTAGACCATAGAAAAGAAAATCAGGGATAATATTTTCCTGCATAATCACAATAACGCCAGCGACTGGCACTGCCCCGCCTGTACATGCTCCTCTATGATCAGTGTACACAAACTATCAGGAGCATTTTAGTGCCAATATGCTCCATTTTTATAATTTTATTTTATTTATTTATGCATTAACCTAAAATGAAATATTTTTTTTAAAACATACTGAAATAAAATTTTGCCCAAATCTGGAGGACAATAGGAGCATATTGGGACTTAAAGAGGACAGAGGGCCAATACTGTCTTCACAATTTGTGCGTGGTAAGCTGGTAGTGATGGCTCTCAGGCTGTCTTCTTACAGACATGGATGAAGTAGCAGGGGGCCTGGCCTGGAACGTAAGTCTTGAAATCTCCGTAGACGCTGTGCTCCATTTTGCCGCTGAAGGCCTCGTTCAGTAAACCTTTGAAGCTCTCAAGACGGTGAGGGTAGTAGGACAGACGAAATTTACTGCAGGGGACAAATAAGAGCACATTAGAGTTCCTCCAACCCCTCTATAAAGTTTACATCACATTGTCTGGTGTCAACTTCAACTGTAGGGGATTTCAGAAAACAGGTCTGACGACTTATTCCTGCACCACTCTACATCACTGCAATATCAATATCAAGGTATTTAGTCAAAAACATTGTGATATTTGATTTCTCCATGTTGGCCAGCCCTGTTTATTTGTATGGAACATTTCATAGACAGTGGACGCTATAAGAAATGTTAGATACATAAATGGACACGGACTTAGCTTTCTGTACGTACTCTGTGTTTATTTCGTCTGTATTTGTGCACGTTTTCTGAAAGCTTACAAATAGGCATGAAATGGAGCAGTAGTTGAAGCAAGATACAACCGTAGGAGACAAAGACGAAATGTAAATAATAGTGGATTGGAACAAGTTGGGGGCGGCACGGTGGTGTGGTGGTTAGCACTCTCGCCTCACAGCAAGAGGGTTGCCAGTTCGATCCCGGGCGTGGGAGCCTTTCTGTGCGGAGTTTGCATGTTCTCTCTGTGTCAGCGTGGGTTCTCTCCGGGCACTCCGGCTTCCTCCCACAGTCCAAAGACATGCAGATTGGGGACTAGGTTAATTGATAACTCTAAATTGTCCGTAGGTGTGAATGTGAGCATGAATGGTTGTTTGTCTCTATGTGTCAGCCCTGCGATAGTCTGGCGACCTGTCCAGGGTGTACCCTGCCTCTCGCCCGATGTCAGCTGGGATAGGCTCCAGCCCCCCCGTGACCACTGGCCACTATTGGCCACTGTAGTAAGCAAGACTGTTACAAGACTGTCAGAAAAACAATTTTTTAAACATGAAACTGCTTTATTCTGTGTTTTACCGGTTTTAACCACTGGTCCTTTTGTATAAGAGGGGAAGAGACCTCTGCAGATGATTTGGTTCCCAGCAAAAACCTCCTAAATAATGAACACTGAAGGAATTTTAACAGGGAGAACTTTCAGCTAGTTGCAATCTGCAATCCTCACCACTAGATGCCACCAAATCTCCCTAAATCTTACACACTGTTCCTTTATGACACACATCATATTACATGAAACGTCCCTGCCTCTAGCTGGAGAACTTTGGTATATGTCTAACCCCCATCTAACCATATCTGAGCATCTCTGTGTGCACAGTATGAGGGCATGCAAATTATCATGCGAGATTGCTTCATGTCAATACTTGATTTTTATATGATTTTTGCATCAACTTGATAAAATACTTTAATTTACTAGTTTCACAGGAAACAATCAATTTCTGGTTATGGTCCTCCAGAAAATGTATTATATTTAGATATCAAAGCACAAAATTTTGTATTATGTATTATTATATATTTCACAATAGAGGCTATTTTCCATTCTTGCCCTCGTCGGCAGCAGTGGGTTTTGCCCCTTTGTGCCGTCAGTGTTTTGTGCTGTCACTTGTCAGCAGAGTGGTGACGTACCTGACTTCAGGGGCGGTGGCCTTGGGTACGGTGATGGTGTAGTCCAGAGTGATCATATGGGGCTTATTGTTGACCCACAGTACTGAGGTGGAAATGTCCTGAGTTAGATCACTCTGCAACACAACACAAACATTAATGAAACGTGTTGACGAGCGTTAGGCACCAAAATACTTCTCACAACCTTTCCTCTTTTCTCCAGTAGTGATCAAGAGTGAGCAGTGACTGAAGGAAACCCAGGAGGTAAAAGCTCTTATTGTTATGGAGTACAGAGTTGGACCATGAGAGCAGACTCTGGGATTACAGAGGTATCAGAAGTGGATTTTTCTCAAGCACACGACTGTTGACTTAGTATTTCTATTTAGGCCTTCCAGCTGGTTCCTTCCTATTCTGGCTGGATTAAAGAATATGGAACTTGTTTTGAGGGAAATAAATCAAATATGGCTCATTGCTTTTGGCACTTGCTGTCGTATCTTTATATTTCCATATTATATCTTTCAGCTTTTGCCAATAAGACAGATAATAAATTGCAGAATTGGTAGTTAAATTTAACTTAAACCCCAACATGTGCTATTATGGTACTACACTCCATGCAATAAATGTTCATTTTAGCTATTAAGTAGATGCTACAAATCTTTTTCAACATACAAACATACACACTTATTTTTCCATCATCCCAATCCCAAATGGATCCTTGCTCAGTACTCCTGAAATCATCTGACCAAAACAGGCTTAAAACACAATGCCATCCACATTTCCTTCTGTTTCTCTGGGGCCACTTTCACTGAAAATCTCACAATATCCGGCAGGCTCTGGATAGAGATTTAGGTCTTAAACTCAGCTGCTGCTAGGGATGGTGTAAATAAACCATTCATAAACAAGACTGTCTGTCCAACCCTTCTTCATAAAGCAGTAAAGAATCAGATAGAGCACAACTTTAGATTAAAAACAGCCTTTTTTATAGACCTGTCAGGCTGATGGCTTTGTTTTTCACTGACACCTTTAGGTGGTCTCTTTTGAGTTTGTAATGAATTTCACTTTTCTTTGGAAATTGTTCCACAAACTAGCCTGTACATTCAAAAAGCCACCTCATATATAAGAGAATGAAATAAGAACAACTACATGGTCAAACTGCACCAGTAGATTCTTGGCAATTTATCACAGGATACCCTACAAAAATTAACTTGAGGCCAACATCACTATTCAAACTTATGTTTAACCACACACAATTAATGAGTTTGTTACATTACTAGAACTACATTGAAATAAGCAAGTGCCTTTGCACCCTTCTTCAGTTTCAGTTTCTCCATGTAACCCTCTTGACTCACACCGCTGGCCTGAGCAGGATGTGAAACAGCCAGATGATTTCTCTGGAACACATCACCAAGTGACTCATTTGAGATTCACTAAGGGGGACCCATCCCCTTTTACACAGATTCTGTAGTTCCACTCTGACTTCCCAGCAACAAACCCAGCCTCTGTTTGTCGGAAAGACTGCCCAAGCTAGAAGTACAGCTACCAGCTATCACACCTCGGGCAGCTGTACTTTTATAAAAGTGATTAGACTCAATGGAACCAACCAGTGCACCAGCTGTAGATAATAGAGTAGTAGTTAATATGGGCCCTAGACCTTTTTGGGGTATTTTTACTGCCTTTACTTTTAAGCTCATATCACAGTCATTATAAAGGCTACATACACATGCTATATCTTGGTTTTTTAGGACAATCTGGGCTAACCAGATTTGCCATCATCATTTCATGCCATCATCATTTCATGTCCTTCTATGTGCCTCTATTTTATATTAATTTTTATATCAATGAAAAAAAACAAACAAATCCCTGTTACTAAATTCTTACATTTTTACATGTATCTCAGCATAGCAAGTTGGAAGTAGACATATTCTGCCATATATGAAGAGGGGAGACTCTCTGGAATCTGGCAATAGACCTTTTTCCACAGCAGACATTTTGACATGTCAGAGTAGGAGCAACACAGGTGTGTTCAATGACACTAATGACAGCTGTGTTCCACTTAGGGGAGACCCTGGTATTGTCCATGTTGGCTAAATGTTACTAGCTTACTGGGACACTGAATGGAACTCAGTCATCCTTAATGTTATCAATTTCACCTGTGCTTTTTCTATTGACACAAGTCAAAATGTCTGCTGTGAAAAAGGTCCATATAAGAACCATGATAGTGGGACTTTCTGTCACTTCACAGCTGTCCAAAACATGTGGTTTGTGCCATGTCCCCCTCAATGTATATGGTGACTACGGCCCTGTCAAGCATGAATAATTAGGCCTCAGTTGTCTGGGTGCGCAACGGTGAAGTGGCTGGTCTTGTTATACAAAGTTTGATGGAGTGTCAACTGGACAATATGGAGATATTTGCATCTTGAAAGCCGGACTACAAATGTGGATAGACAGGGAGAAACACACACAAGCCTAAGACGTGGTAAGATACGATATTCCTCACTATATGAAGTGACTGATAACAAGATCTGTATAATGGATTGTAAAGAAATTCGTCAGGTTTTTATTTTGTAGTCAGTTGATCTGGATTTATAGCGTGATGGGATGACAGCATAATGATATGTGTGGTATCACTGGAAAGCTCTGCTACTGCGCTTTCATGTGATACACGTGGTATTTCTGTGCGAGCCTGCATTCGCGAGTAATCCATCCAAGAGTAATGTGTGTGCAAAGCTGTATGAAAGCTCTGTTATACATAATTTTAGTTTAACATTATCATTTTTTTTTTCGCTGTGAAAACATTGGACTACCGACAAGTGGTTGGTCTTGTCAGAAAGCTACGGTTCCGCTGTTTCGCGTGATATGTGTGGCTTCTCGCTATGACAGACGGTCGCGGAGAAAATCCATATAGAAGAAAAGGTGTGAATTTGGACGCACTATGCGTCGTTTGGGCCCATAGGGTTAATAGTGTAATCATGAAGAGTCAGTAAACAGTACACCAATCTCGGAACCCATGGACCCGTATTACAACAATAAGCCTCTACAAATATTTTGGGTGTTCTGGTGCAGCCAGGTGACATCTGGGCCAAGACTTCCTCTACCATGTGCTGGTCATTTCAGCTAATCTCTATAAAAGCTAACAGAGCTAAACAGATGTCAGACTGTGGCTGATGGGTTCTGAGATTGCATTTGGGCCAGTGGGTTCCGCCTCTTTTGCTCTTCACAGGGACTGTTTACTGGTTGGTCAGTACTACTTAGATTACAAACCAAAACCAGAAAACTTTTTGATGTTAGAGACTTGTACTTTCGCCTACTATAGGGGTATAACAATCCATCGACCTGGATAGGCAAATTAATTCAATAATCAATGATCCAATATCTTTGATGCAAAGTGAAAACATCGTTTCATATGATCATCTTTAGGATACGCCTATTACATGCCCATTTAATTGCTGTAAAATGGGCATATAATATCATCCCATCGATCACAGGCCCCTAAATTGAATTGAAATTGTATTGTGGCAGACTTTGGCCCAATCCCAATACCCACCCTTGTCCACTACCCCTTGGCCCTCGAAATGAAGGAACGAAGGGTAGGGGTTGAAATCTTTCCCTAGGAATTGGGATACCACTCACTACGTCACTGTGTCGGTTACTTTCACGCATACATAACTATTTTAAACAAGAAGCTGCGAGCCATCTACATCTCCAACCGGCAAACGGCTACAATGGAGTCTCCAGTTGAGCTCATCCTACCTATCACGTTTGCCACATTCATCATGCTTTGTTTGATGAACGACAGACGACAGGAGACTTCTGCTAGCTAACCAGCTAACATTACGAGGCAGCCTAGTTATACCAGCTGGCATGTTATCGTAATGTGAAAAATCCGACAATTTTGCAGAACAGGACAGAAGACAGACGCCAGATAGTGCAAGCTAGCTAGCTAGCTAGCTAGCTAACAAGCAACCTGATGCCGGTAATGTTAGCTATGTATGAACTTTTTTCCCCGTCTCTTTTCGGCCATGTTTTTCAGTCCTCCTGTCACGCATGTCTAAAGGCCCCTACACACCAAGCTGACGGTTGGCTGTCAATGGTCATGATGACGTTGCTGCTCTCTTCTGGTCTGCTGGTATGGAGGGGTATGTGCTTTCATGCAGGCGCTGAACACATGCGCTTGTTGGCCATCGCTTTGGTGTGCTCATGTGCAACATTTTAGCTAAGACACCTTGACAAGAGGCAATGCAGCAGGGGCTCTTGTCGCCTCTAATTCTACGACATTTGTTTGGTGTGTCTGGGCCTTAAGGTAACAGATGCAGATTGCATTTCACTCTTGGAAAAGCTGCCCACAGTACATTCTTTTTGTTTAATGTCCATCTTCTGTTTTATGCATGTAACTACAGTGATTGACAGTTGGATGACCAACAATGAATACTGCTGCTGAACACATCCTGTGTAGATACAGGTGGAGTATGAAGCCACTGCTGCTTTTCTAGCATGATTCCTTCATTACACAGTAGGCGTTACACCATGCACAAGATGGATTAGAAAGACAAAGATTGCAGCAGAAATTCAGGTACAAGGAATGAGATTGGATGGGTTACAAAATTATCCATCTACATTTCAGTTTGCACCCATTAACTTCAACAGGTTTAGTACCTTATAATAGATATTTTTGCCTTGTGGCGCCCGGCCGGTCTCCAGGATGTAGTCGTAGTTACGATGGTCAATGATGAGGATCCCACCTGGTCTGACCATACTGGCAATGTTCTGAAGGGCCAGCTTTTGGTCACTCTGGTCCCCTAAGAGCAATAAAACACTACTAACATGATCATGCACCATCAAGAGTATGATCTACAATCAATACTGGTAATAGCTCTGTCTCTTTATCTCTCACGTACCTTTAAAATCTGGCAAGTGGGCAAATGAGTTGCCGAGGCATATAACTGCATCAAAGCCAGCCCCTGGTTTCTGAACATCCTCTTGTAACGTCAACCAGTTGGCCTCTTCAATTACTGAGGATCAGAGGGAAAAGAACGGACAAAGAGGAAAAAAAGAAGAGGAAAATGAGGATGACCCCTAAGGAACACTTGCAGGAATTTGATTTACCATGATCTTAAACAATATCATGCTTGGTTTTATCCATTAAAAACAATGGTTTATAAAACCTTCAAATGCTGTTAACATTCAAACATGACAATTAAAACTTGATAAAATGAAAAACACTGTACCCCACTGGTCAAACGCTGGTTCTTTTCTTCTCTCCCACCTTGACTTCAGCGCATACTTGAGCATTTTGTCGCTGGCATCCACGCTCGTCATATCAAAGCCCTCTTCCACCAACATAATGGAGTCGACTCTACAAAATAAAGCACAAATGCTCTGTAAATACATGGTCTGTATAAAACAAAAGAATAACCTTAAAAGCTCTGCTCAAGCAGCAACCTCTGGGGCTGAAAAATTAAGCCAACACCCAAGTGCCACAAACTGCAGTTCCTCTTATGGCCACTTGAGGCTGGCCGTAGAAGTGACTCAATCCCCACTGACCCCCATGTTAAAATGTGCAACTTTACAGTGGAAATAAACATGTTTACAGTCTGGTACACTAAACAGTTTGGGTTTCCATAGCATATTTCCCCATATCGGAGGTGAAGTGTTATGTAACCCACCCATTCAAATGTTATTAAGGCTTAAAGTTATGTATAATTTATGGCGTGGCCACTTTGACAGGTGGGTGCTGTCCATTGACAAATCACTACCATGGCGACAATGTTGGTTAGGTGGCATAACCACCGTTTGGTTATCCAAGACCCTCTAAGGAGTAAGATGTTCAGTTTGCCAGCTAAGTACATTTTGTTTTAATAGTTTTAAGCCTGATTTTGGCTAGCAAAAATTAACATTAGTTAGGGTTGGGTCGGTATGAGAAAAAAAAAAAACGGTCCGGTTTTTGTAAAAAAAACGCATCAAGTCGGTAATACCGGATTTTTGCCACTTGGGGGGGCAATTGACTCATTTAAAATAAAAAAAAACGACCTTAGGACAACAGAGTGACAGTAACAAGTTGTTTCTTCTATTCCTTACAAATAAATTTTGCAGCTTACTCAATCAGTGCAAACAAGGGTTGCCTCCTTCGTCTGGCTCAAAGCCAAAGTGTTGCAATAGTGGCGCAATATTTGATTTCGTCGAGACTAAATAGTCCGCCATTATCGACCCCCGTCACTATTAAACAAACTCCAGGCTACAGTAGAGGCGCATGCGCACTCGCATCTCCTAGCTCAGTCCCCGCCCCACCCCCCTCTCTCTCCTGCTTGCTGTGCGCTTGGTGAAGAAGAGGTAGACACAGGTGCTCACAGACTTGGGCGTACTAAGCGGAGCGCACTCCGTGTAAAAATGTCCGTGAAAAATCCCCGCGATGTGAAAAATACATGCCAAACAGTCTTTTGTGTGACACTGGTACGCGGAGCGGAGTCCGCGCGGTCGTGCTTTGCACGCACAGGGCTTGCGGACGTCCACTTTTACCGGGCGGACCTCCGCGTACGTTCTGCCTGAGTATGCGGTCCGGTCGGTCTCAAAAAATAAAACTCGGTCCAAGACGGAGTACCGGACCGAGAACTGACCCAACCCTAGCATTAGTATAATCACAATTAGCCACAGCTTAAAATGCACCGTGCTAACTAAGCTAGCAGGTAGCATTAGGGTTATCTCCACCCTCATGTCCAAATATTGTCACTTTTGGTTCCAAAAATCCAAGATGGCGATGGCCAAAATGCTGAACGCAAGGGTTCAAAAGGTGAGTCCACAAACCAATCGGTCATGGAAGCTACATCCATTATTTTACAAATTGTATGGCTCTGCTAATAACATAGTCTATTGTGTACTACAGCAAAGTGAGATAAACATTTCTGAAATGTTTGTCATGGTGACTTTATCTTGTCTGCAGGGATAGCAGTGAAATTGCTGTGACCCCTCCATGTCTAACCAGTTTGACTGAATCTGAGTCAGTCTATATTCAACATGTACATACTTGATTTGTTGTGGTTTATTCAAACTATGAATATGTTCTCCTGGACTAATGTTGGCTAGTGACAAATAACCTTTTTTTTCCAAACAGCACGAAGTTTTTTTTTAGGAATCACACAACACCTTGATGTTTTACTTGTATGAAGAGATGGTTAATCGTCAGTAGCTCTTAATGCTCAGAAAGCCGGTAGAACGACATGTAGCCAGGCAAAAACACTTTCTGAATTAAAGCTTTTGAGTTTTGCTTGAACTTTCCTTACACTGAAATCTCCTGCATAATAACAACTCTTTCCAAACAGTAGCTAGTTGTGAGTTAATAAACAATACGCAAGAGCCACAGAAAAGTTCAAATGCTGGAATCAACAAGAGCGAGAGCAACACACAGATTCACAATGACCCGAAGAAACTGCAATCATTAACAAGTGGGTTACTGCGAGATAATATGCAACAGCAAAGAAACCTGTCTGTATGCAGTGAGACCAAACAAACCAACATTAAGAGTACAACTATATAATTCATACTTAAGGTTAAGGCAACATTTTTACCAGCTCTGGTTCACTTGCAAGTACACAACAGATACCTGCCTAAAGCAAAACAAAAGGGAAAAAAAAATCCTCTGTGGTTCAGATCATATTCTTAGATTGAAAGCATGACCTGCAGTTTCTTCTGCTCTTACTTAAGTCGCCGCTAAATCTTATGGCAGAACAACTGGAGAGCCATGCATCACACAGCACATTCAGACAGCCAAAAATAGTGAGGCCATGTGTAACCTCATTCCAGTGTGAGCATGTTTACATCAGCCCGTTTGGTTGTGTTGCAGAGACACACCTCTACTACTGAATGGGGTCAGAGTCTGTGTGTGATATATCCTCTACACTGGATCCCAGCAGTCATATTTAAGATATAGCCTAGCTGTCTACTTTTGAGATACAAATGATTGTGGTGTTGACCAAGAGCGGAGGACATTATGATTCATATTATTAGTTCTGTAATATATATCAGCCAACTAGAAGTGGCTGTTTAGGTGATTAAAAAACACGTATCTCCAGCCCATTCTGCATTTGGTTCTACTACATCTATAAATCACCAAATACAAGCATCCTTCTTTGGTCTAAAATCCAGTTATTCATGCCATTAGATGATTAAATGAATGAAAACATTGCATCTCCTGCACAATTACAGTTGCTCTGCCAGACGAAAAGGCAGTTGAGGTGAATTGAGGGAATACACAGATAGGTCAAAGTGTGTTGTCTTTTTGTCTGAGTTCAGCCTGTGGCCTTGGTGTTGTTCCAGGTTGCAGATACACTATCAGCAGAGGTAAACATGCTGCATGGAACCAGTCAAAACTCCCTGCAACAAACCAGAACCAGGTCAGCAACCACTAAACTCTACATCTGCTATCTCAGTTCAGCTTGTTTCCACCCTTAGGGATTACTTCATTACTTGTGTGTCAGTTACTCACCCTGTGTTATGTTGGAGTCTGGGAGAAAACACTGTTTTTCTTGCAGTGTGAACGAAAAATCCAAAAATGGTGAACATTCTTAATGAGTTTATATAAGGGGGCTGCATAACAACAGCAAAACTATATATGAAAATCCATTCACAAAGTCTCACACAACTTGTACAGTACAATCCAAGTGTTGTTGTATCCAGTCGTGTGCTCAGTACTTCCCAAACACATGCATTTTTGCTAAAATCTTATTATTTTAAAAAGATCAGGCGCGGTACTTGTCTGTTTATGCAGAAGTGTTTTAAATGGTAAGGTTGGATGAGATTTGGGTTATACTGCACAAAATGTGAGTATTTGCAAAGTTATGTTTTGATATGGTTTTGCTCTCGTTAAACGTGTACCCCATTTACTTCGATTCATGAAGAATATCCTCTGTTTTTGGATTCTTTGTTGACTGTAAAAGCATACGAAAAAAAACAATGCTTTCCTTATGATTTCAGCGTAACACAGGATGAGTAACTATTATATATCTTACTAAGTAAGATAATCATTTGGGGGATGAAGTATTCCTTTAATAAAAAATACAGTACATCTCCCACTCAGTGGCCCCATGTTAATTAGAATGTGCTTTGAATATGGGTAACTGGTGTAAATGTTAAAGACAGAAAATGTTTGCAAAACTGCACAACAATACTTGTATCTTGAGGCTTTTGTTAAGGCCTCATAAGCCTTCTTAGCTGTAACATAAAAAAAACAAACTTTTAACTGATATGGCTCAGCTCGTAGTCACAGCTCCAGACTGCTGCTTGAAGCAGGAACTGACACAGTGGCTGGTGCAACTCTGCACTTTCATTCATCAGTCTTTGGCCTAATCCGGATTTTGTTGGAGTTAAAAGGTTCAGTGGGTTGAAATTCTAGGAAAGTCAAACTTACTTGATTATCTACAAAGTTAATCTAACTTTTTTATTATAATAGAACAAAAGAGGCCTTTTAATACTTTACATAATGAATCATGTGAATGTGAAATTCACTCTTTTGTGCAGATTTAAATCACTTTTAGTTGTAAAGGGCTTTATCAAAGCACAAGACTGTACATGTGGCAAAATTCCCATCTTACAAAATAAGACTGCGTGATCAGTTTGTAATTCCAGCTTTGTCACACTCATTCACAAACCTGTTTTGTAATTACAGGAGCCCAATGTTGATCAGCAAGTTACATAACTCTTTCAATAGGCTGCATATCTACTGCACAGCTGATGTGCAGTCTTGAGTTAAGTATACACTTAAAGACAACTCAGCACATGTTTTGTCAATTGCAATGTTCAATGGTCTCTCTTATTTTATCACGGTTGCTGCAAATCAAAATATGCTTTGGAGGAAGTCAACAAATTTGACATTGCATTTAATGTAGACATGTTTTATAGAAGTAATGCTGAATTAAATATTGGGTTATGCAAATATAGAAAATGTATAAAAGTTTTGTCTTGGGGTGTTAGGTTTGCTGATATACAAGGGTACGCATTAAACTTAACACAATTTTTATGTGTTTATATGTTTGGTGAGATGTCACTGCCACTCCAACACTGAGCATATCTACTATTTTCTTCTATTTCTCTCCTATTTTATCACAGTTGCTACTATTCAAAATATTCAGAAACTGAATAAAATCGACATTGTGTTTAAATAATGTAGATTTGATACGTAAAGGTAATGCCGAATTAAATTTTGGGTTGTTGAAGCACAGAAAATGTATAAAAGTTTTGTCTCTGGGTGTAAGGTTTGCTGCTATACAAGGGTACGCTTGAATTTACCATATTTTCGATGGACTTTGGTGAGACGTTCACTGCCACACCAGCCCAGCACACCCACAGTACACGTCTACATTTCTCTATTTTATCACAGCTGCTCCCTTAAAATTATGCTCTGGAGGAAGTTAACAAAATCAACATTGCGTTTGCATAATGTAGCCTTGATATATAGAAGTAATGCCGAATTAAATATTGGGTTGTACAAATATAGAAAATGTATAAAAGTTTTGTTATGGGCTGTTAGGTTTGCTGCTATACAAGGGTACGCTTAAATTTACCATATTTTTGATGGAGTTTGGTGAGACGTTCACTGCCACACCAGTTCAAACTTAAACCTCTCTCAAACGTGCTGGTGTATAAAACTGCTGAGTCGTCCTGACATTACCCTGTTCCGCAGGCTACATCCAGCACTCTCCGCACACCTTGCTCTTTCAGCAAAGACACCACCCAGGTTTTGTATTCCTGCGTCCTACTCTGCGTGTCTCCGATGTACAGCTCCCACACTTTGGCTGCTTTGCCGTCGGCATACTGGTCAGGAAGACCCTCGGCGGCCACACCGAGAGAGCGGGTCCTAAACACGCCGTCGGCCGACATACTGCTGCTCTGCTGACTGTTTACTCTCAGTTTACTCAGCAAACGAATGAGGTGTTCAGCAAACTGACTGCTTTGAACGTGTACAATAGAAACGAGCTACTTCTCTAACTGGTTCTCCCTCCACATGCTAGCACACAGATTACGCTTGTTATTATTTATATGAGCAGCGAAGGGGGGGACAAACTTTAACCCAATGACACTGTTCGATTAACTGACGCCTACTTTCTGATAGGATGAAGCATGATGGAGACGGCCCCCACTTCCGTGTTTACGTCAGCTGACGTCTCTGACGCGGATGTTAATGCATTTCCTACCCCAAAATAGCCTCTCAGGATTTGGTTCATTATAAAGTAACGCACTACCGGGTAAATCGGATACATTAGGTAATGTATGTTTAGGTTAGTGACATGTTTGAGGTTAGCCTGACTGCTAAATGAGGCAGAATTTGTACACAGTCTTAAAGAGGGTGCTGCCTGTGAGGCTGAACTCAGGGCGGAAGTTCTCCCTTTCCTCCCACTCAAACATTTCGTCATTCACCATGCAGCTTTCAGACACTGTTGACAAATCATGATGTGTAAGAGGTTTTACAAAATTAAAACAATAAGGTTAGAAGAATTAATTGCATTAATTTGCAATTTTTATACCACAACAACAATAACCTCATTACACAGCACTTCTCTAAATGTAGAGTGCTTATAAATCACAGTGCCAATAGGATGAAGTCAGGTAGGACATCCTGTACAAATAAAGTGCCCCAAGGGATGAACCTCTTCTGCAGGTAGATGCAGAAGTTGGCGTCATTGGTTCCTTTGTCAAAAAGCCAGTGGCATTTTTCCACTGGATTTAGATTATTGTAGAAAACAAACTCTGGCAAACAGAAGTTTATAACACTTATGTGTTTGTTCAGCAGGACAATGAACAAATGAACAGCACTGTAATGATTATTGAAGCCTAAATGCAATCACCAGAGGTAAAAAACTAACAGGGTGTAAACGAATGAGGGGAGAGCAGGGCACAAACACATTTTAGTTTGAGCGAAATGTTATTAAAGCTGTTTGAGATTAATTATTTTTTGTTTTATTCTAACCTACATGCACATCTCTGCTACAACTGTTTAGTTGTTGTTCTTTTCTGGAGCTTACCTTTCTTTTACAATTGCACCAAGAGGTGGTAGAAATGAAATCTTACCACGTATCCCATGGATGGGGTTAACTGTCACAGGCTGAAGGTTAGTTGTAACACTTGCTGGAAAAGTCTGTTTAACACAATAATTCAAAAACAATTATATCTATATACTGTAGGTTGATACTGTTTATGGGTCTATCTATGATAGATAGCCAAACATCTGTACACACCCTCATCAAACCACCAATCTTACTATGTAATGACGAAAACTCTGTCTGTGGGTGTGTCTGTGTGTCTGTTCCACGTTTTTCTCCTCACTGACTTGGTCAGTCCATGTGAAATTTGGTACAGTGGTAGAGGGTCATGGGAGGATGTGAATGAAGCAGTATTACATCAATTGGCCAAAGGGGGGCGCTATAGCAACTGATTGAAATTGCAAACTTTGAATGGGCATATCTCATGCCCCGTATGTCGTAGAGACATGAAACTTTGCACAGAGATGCCTCTCCTCATGAGGAACAAATTTGCCTCAAGAATCCATAACTTCCGGTTATATAGATTTTCCACCATTTTTAATTTTTTGAAAAACACTTCAAATGGATCTCTTCCTAGGAAGTTTGAGCGATCTGCATGAAACCCGGTGAACATAATCTAGGGACCAATATCTAAAGTTCCCTCTTGGCAAAAGTTGGAAAACTTACTAAAACGGAGCTTCTATAAGGCAATGAATATTGCGGAGGGCGTGGCTCATCACATAAAGGTGTATAACATCTCAAGGGTTTCACCGATCACCACGCAACTTTGTAGGCATATGACCACACATAATCTGAGGGGACCCCTCCATTATTGACCCCATCAAACAAAATGGGGGCGCTAGAGCACTAATTTCTTATCTAGGCCTAACTGCCATATGGATTTTTACTAAACTTGGTAGATATGTAGAACAGGACTGGACTGGAGAAATGTAACTCTAATTGGCAACTGGGTGGCGCTATAACAACAGAAAAATGCTTCAAAATGGCTAAAATGTGACCGATCGCTGTGGCTCCCCCTGTGGACCAATGTTTTTGTTTTTTTCTAATGTTTGGTATGACTAAGTCATGGTATGGTATGCTGTACATAAACACGGAAACTGTCAGTGTGTCATTCTGTCAGTCAGTCATTCTGTCTGTCCCACGTGGTCAATCTATGTGAAACTGCACATGGGCATTGAGGATTGGCATAGGTAGAAGGTGATAAAACTGCCAGCGGGTATGGATTATTCTTCATGAACGGAAAGAACGCATAGACAGATACATGGTATGTGTGGATATTATTTTTCTCTTTTCATTCATGACAGATTGATGTATAGATGTATGTAAATACCTATCTCTCCATCTACATCAGGGGGAGGATAGGTATCCATACAGGTTTCCATCCATCTGTTAGTCTATCATCCATATTCAATGGTTGGACCAATAGATGTACTTAGATTGGGTAACCTCAAAATATGAGTACTGAATGTATGAATATTGACAAGACTGTAAAATTGTACATCAATAAGATATCGGACAAATTAAAAATACAAAGTATATCTCAGGGCGGCACGGTGGTGTGGTGGTTAGCACTCTCGCCTCACAGCAAGAGGGTTGCTGGTTCGATCCCGGGCGTGGGAGCCCTTCTGTGCGGAGTTTGCATGTTCTCCCTGTGTCAGCGTGGGTTCTCTCCGGGCACTCTGGCTTCCTCCCACAGTCCAAAGACATGCAGATTGGGGACTAGGTTAATTGGTAACTCTAAATTGTCCGTAGGTGTGAATGTGAGCGTGAATGGTTGTCTGTCTCTATGTGTCAGCCCTGCGATAGTCTGGCGACCTGTCCAGGGTGTACCCCGCCTCTCGCCCGATGTAGCTGGGATAGGCTCCAGCCCCCCCGCGACCCTCAAGAGGATGAAGCGGTTAGAAGATGAATGAATGAATGAAGTATATCTCATTTATTTGAGGACAATAAACTGAAAATAAGTGCAAAAATAGAGAAAATATGCTCTAGGCCGCGTTTCAACTAAGCCCTCTGTGTGGAAATTTTATCCAGCCTGGCTTGATGGAAATTTGCTTATGTCGGCGAAAAACACTCTTTGTTACTAGACTCCACCAAAACACATCCAATCTCTGTGGAATTTTGCGGGTCACTGTTTGATGGTATTGTGGTCATGAAAGGATTAACCCTGTGTAACCACTTAAAAGTCTGTGTTACACTACGGTCCAATGACTTAACATCACTACCATAGCAAGACGGTAAAGCCGTGTTGGTTGCGGCTCACTGTGATGATTTTCTGTAGTCTCATTTAGCCACTGTTGGGAACCACGTTTAAGACACATAGAAGCTTAAAAGTTCATGAGTGGGGTATTTACTGATATATTTTATGTTGTAGAACAAAACATGAAAGTCTCCTAAGCTTGTGTTAACCACAGACCTTATTTCAGGCATCTAACCAAAAACCTATTGACTTTTACACAAAGGAACCCTAAGTGGTAAAATGCTAACACATTTCTGGGTTATAAGGTCATATCAACAAAAGATTGACGAATAATAAAAAATATTCTCACAATAGACTTTACTGTTTTATGGGAAATGGTTTTGATTGAATACTTAGTGCATGCAGGTAAAATGGGCCAAAAAAATTAGCTAAAATGGGACATATTTCTAAAGAGAAACCTGCATGTTTTTAGGCTACCAGGTGCCATCACATCATGACTTGTGTTAATGTGCGCCACCCTGTCATATTAAAGACATATTTAGTATTTTTGTCACCAATTAAGAACAAAGCAATGTAAATGTGAGCAAACTAAGGTTATGTCAGAGCGTGTCTGCCACACACACACACACAAGGCAACAAGTCGTCCTTTTTTTTCTCCCTAACAGAAAGGGAACTCCTCCTGTTGTGATTGGCTGATTGAGCTCACAAAGAACTGTGTATTTACTGGCAGAGTTGAGGTTGTGTCAGCTACAGCCGGTGCCATCCAGGTTAGGTTTGTACCACCCAGTCTTATCAACACCACACTCCTACTTTACAATATGTTCTCTGTTAGTCACATACTCACTTATTTTCCAGGGAACACAAACCATGGCAGAATGAGGTCACATGGTGGTCTACAAGTCCACTTCCACTAGTAATAGTTGTGGTGTCAATAATTTATTCACTGAGGGCCATGTCTTATGGATTTAACTGGGAACCCTGACTTATAACTGCATGCATGTGTGCACATGTTCTTTGTGTGGCTTATGTAACCATATAATGTGTATAATTAGGCAACTGACACAAACTGTGTGTTTTAGGGCTGGGCAAACAAACAAAATGTTCTAGCAAGATGTTCATTTAAATACTCCAAATGAGTAATACATATGAAATAATATTGCAAGACAGATGACACAGCCATTTTGGAACTTGGTGTTTTGTTTTTGCATGATTTTGGCCACTTTAATATACTCACCTGAACCACTGAGGAGGGTGTTATTTGCTCAGACATGTTTACATTTTATTTTATAAGTTTATTATTGAACATATTTTAGTCTATGAAAATTTGTAGAATAAACAGCTGCAGTTCCCGCACTGTTCATCTGACCCTACACTGACACTTTTTTGACCTTCTGACCCTGTGGAAGCAAGTAAGAGACACACGTATCTGAATCTAAACAGCCATTGAATACTTACTATTGAAATGTAGACACCACTGAATTCATAGCAGTGAACTATTTTACTTAGAAAACAGTGTATCTGAATTTATTTGTTCTGAATTCAATGGATATATGAAATTTCTTCAGTTTCTTTAAATATTTTACCTTGATTTTTTTAGATCTTAATTTGACCAATCAAATTGAGTTTCAATGTAAATATTCTGTTTTTAAACCTAAATTTTTTAACCTGAATTTGAATTAAATTTGATCAACCTGAATCTGTTTTTTGATATCATTTTTTACATTTCTTGATTTGCAATTTTATAATCTGAATTAAAATATCCATTTTTTTCATTGTTCACAAATTCAGATCTAAAAATGTAAGTTTCAGAATAAAATAAAATAACATAAAATAATGGATTCATGTAAAATTTCAAATTGAAAGACATTGAAACAGAAAATCTGTTAAATTCTATTGGTGAAATTCAGGTCCAAAAATTTAAGGTCCCAAATAAAATAAAATAAAATAAAAGTTGATTCAGAATGCTAAAATTTGATTTAAATCCAGTGCAAAAAAAAAAATAAAAAAATAAAAAAAATAAAAATAAAATAGAAAATCAGTTAAAATTGATTGGTTATATTTAGACCTACAAAAGTCGGGTTGAAAAAGAAAACAAGATATTGAAGAAATGTCAAGGTTGTGAATTAGTTAAGTTAATTTAGATACATTTTTTTTTAAGCAAAACACTTCAATCCTATTAATTCAGTGGTCTTAAAATTTAAATAAGTATGTCTCTTTTGCTTCCATAGTACAGAGCCAGCACAACCAACCTAATTCTTCCTGCTGCAGTTGGGCTAGTTAAACTGATTTGGACTATGGCTTTATAAATCCGTTATCACTGTTTTAATTTGTAATATTATCACAATGTTTATTAAAGATAATGAATTGTTCTATTTTGTTTACATTTTCCAAGCATATTAGGAGATTTCTGTCACCACTCATCTATACATTCATGTTTTCTGTGGTGTTTGTTCCTTGGCAGTGTTACACCTGTGTGTCTGATCAAAGTTGTTGGAGCCTCCTCACTGACTACACACTGAGATTCCTGTTTACAAGCAGTCTTATCGTGTGTTTCTTTTCTGGGAGAAAAGAGAAAAACACATATATAGACCCCTGTGAGATAAAGGCAGCACTCAATGATGGTCAAAGTCTCCCCCTGGATAGATAACTAGGGGTTTACTAATGGGATTTTGTAGGTCACTCACAGTTGACTTGCTTGAGGACTGAACTACTCTTTATTTGTGGAACTTCAGGGAGTGGCCTCGCTGCTGTCACTTATTTTAAATAGGCTGTCATTAGTACTTAGTGGTTTGTCAGGAGCAATCAGTAGAATATGTCTCTATAGTAACATCTAGTGGCAACTGTGGGGAACTGCAACAATATATCCTGCTGTGATACTGTATGACAGATGAAGAGAACGAGGGATCTCAAACATTTAAATTGTTAGTAAATACCATACTATTTGCACAGCTCTGCAAAACTGCACTATGAGCAGCTCATTATGGACAACACACAGGAAGAGAGAAAGAAACAAAAACGGACAAACAGAAGGCAAAAAAGCCAAAAAGCACAAGGTGCTGAGCACTCATGCTTTGTTAACTGTCCTTCTCTGGTTCTTCATTTTTAGTCCTCCCTCCGTAAAATAGACAAAGAAATCCCAGAATGCAAAACTAATGAGAGCAGTGTGTCAAATCAGTAACATAAAGAAGTTACAGTACATCAACACTGTATTTGTATACCACTGGTGAAATGCTTTCATGTACAAAACAGGAAGTGGGTACTGTTCATTCAGTCGGTAGTTAAGATGTTGTAAGGCAGATAATGCAAAAGGCAAAAGCCTGAACATAAGTCACTTTCAACATGTTACTCTCAGTAAAACTTGTCGGTGAAGATTCTCAGTCATCCAGGTCATGGTAATCATAGGCGCTATATTGTAGGCAACTGGACTTGCTCGCCTTTCTTAAAGATGTTTCGCCTCTCATTCAAGAAGCTTCTTCAGTTCTAAATGACTGGTACGAAGTTGCAGGCTATAAACCCTGTGTCATTAAGGTCACAATGTGAGTCGTTGACCCACTTGGCCACCATGTGAGTCGTTTTAGGCTGCACCTTCGTACCAGTCATTTAGAACTGAAGAAGCTTCTTGGATGAGAGGCAAAACGTCTTCAAGAAACGCAAGCCAGTTGCCTATGATATAGCACTTACGAAACTCAGTAAAACTGAATCTGAAACTGATTGAGAAAAAATAAGATTCTACACAATCTGTATAAAACATAAAAGCATAATGAACTCCAGGGCGGCGCGCACTGATTGGTCCAACCTTCTGGATAAATCCAAGCGCTCGTCTGCAAATAAAGTACACAATTAATTCATTTATCAACTGCAGCACTACCCATGTTATTTACATTCTGAAATGTCCATGCGGTAAGATTTATTTGGGACAGACCAAACGCCCTCTTAAAGCCAGGATAACTGAACATAAGGCTGCTATTCGCAATCATAACATGGATTAGGCGATAGCACGCCATTATGTTAAAGCTAATCACGGTTCTTGTGCTTCTCTCCGCTTCTACGGCATCAAAGAAGTCTCCCCCCCACAGAGAGGTGCAGATATTTTCAACAAACTCCTCAGAAGAGAAGCTTATTGGATTTATACACTGAACACTGTTGAACCGCATGGACTGAATGAAGAATTGAATTTTTCATGTTTTCTGTAAAACATCGGGGTATATCTTTAGGTTGTTGGTATTTTTATTTTTATTTTATTTTATTTTATTATTTTTTTCATTATTCTTTGTGGGTGTGGTTTCTGTTTTGGATTGCTGATTCTTTACACCCTCTGTCTGTGAGTGCCTCAACAGGATTGGTTAATTTCCCCTCATCCTCATTTTCCAATGA
The DNA here is from genome assembly GCF_011397635.1 of Epinephelus fuscoguttatus. NCBI lineage: Eukaryota > Metazoa > Chordata > Actinopteri > Perciformes > Serranidae > Epinephelus > Epinephelus fuscoguttatus. The sequence goes on along the minus strand of NC_064765.1, from coordinate 34,317,026 downwards.
GAGACCGTTTGGTTTCAGGATGTATGTATTTAACTGCCATTGTTCTATCAATACCTGTTTGACTCTGAAGAAGACGCAGTAGCGTTGAAACATCAGTTTGTTTGCACCTTATTAAAAGCTCTGCAATTTTATCGAGTGCTCCAGCCTCCTTTCATTTGGGTTCAGTCATTTTTTGAAGTGGCCCACTTGATTTAGTGTCTCCTATTTTGCCCTGTGCTGTGAGCACCGATCCAGGGGTTTTTTTGGCTGAAGTGCAAGAGTGCCTTTCTTTGGCATAATGAACTTCCTTTACTCTGTTGGATAATGAACTTAATTTTTCAGACTATCAAAGAGAATCCATCATAACTGTTGAACTCATCGCACATTTTCAGCGTCTTCAGATTGTTCAGAACTCAGCCACATCCATTTTAGCCTGTTTACACTGGCTCCCTGTTTGTTTTAGTATTGACTTTAAAATCTTTTTAATTACTTTCAATTCTTTATGGCCTGGCTCCACATTGCATTTCAGACCTGTTAGTACCCTATGAACCTCTGCGTAGTTTGAGATCCTCGAGCAGAGGTCTTCTGCTTGTCCTAGAGTCCAGGCTGCAGACTCAAGGGGACAGAGCTTTTGCAACCAAGGCCCCGAGGCCCTGGAATGACCTGCCCGAGCATATAAGGCTGTCTGAGTCACTGGTTTCGTTTAAGTCAGATGTCATGGTGAAATTATACAGAAAACCACTGACTGACTTTTAATTTGAAATTTGGACACAAGGCTGATGAAATGTAAACACTGAATTGAAACCAGATGACAACATTTAACACAGAAATGATGCAATAGGCCATATTTCTTACAGAGGACAACATTGTCATAGCAGGGAAAAAAGCACAGGTGTTTTTAATGACATAAACACGTCACAGTGAGTCATAACAGTGCAACAGTGAACAAAAACTGTGCCCTGAAACCCTATTTTTAGCTGCGACTAGCAGCTCTGTAGCTCACTCTGTCAGTCAGTTGATCTGTCCGCAAAATTTTCTCCACATTTAGAGGCCATGGTTTTGCTGAAGTTTAGCATAGAGGTTGACAATATGTTGTTCTTAATCTTTTTTTTTAAATCTAGTTAAAAAACAGCACAGATGTTAATATGACTGACTTAAAAGAAGCATGCAGATCTAACATGTCATATGTGCTTTAGAGCTTCACCTGATTTCAACATGAAAAGGTTTGTTAGGAAATCAGAGAGCCACGTGTTTGAATGTTAGGTAACTGTTTTCCCTCTTTTCATCAGTTTGTTCAGAAGAACAGCAGATGGCGCTCAGAGAATAAGCAGTGAACTCTTGTTATGAAAGAATGAATTCAGATTTTAATTTCATGACTTACAAGACCACAAAAAGACACATAAAACCACTCTCTTTTCACCCTTATTAAAGATCATATCAATCATCAAAACTTACATTTCACAGTTGAATGCACATGCACACATATCAATGTTTACTCTATGAAGAGAAGAGAAAGTCAGTGTTGAAAAGGACACAGTACATTTACATTTACATTTTAAGGTGCTGCATTTTCCCTGAGACTTTTCTCTGCTTAACTCCATTTTACTTTTGGCTTGATTCCTGCCGACTGTTTGTCTGACGGTTTTATGTATGGAAATATTTTACCCCCAAAACAACCATTTGTAAATCAGTCTTGCCATGTGACTATGAATTTGTTGAGAACACTTTGGTTTCTTTGCATACCTCCATGGAAAACTGTGAAGATACTGATTTATTGATGGACTGGGGTTCGCCTTTAACAACGGAAAAACTATATCAAAACATCTGTTTACAAACTCTCACACAACTTATGAAGTATAATCCAAGTCTCATTTATCCAGTCGTATGCTCAATACTTTCCAAACACATGCATTTTTAGTGAGGTTTTAGCAAAAATCCATGTCAGTAAATCAACGTGAGAAAAACAAATTTTTATTTAGGAATTCAAGGTAACATGGCATGACTAACTCATGTAACATGGTCATTTTATGGATGAAGTCTTCCTTAATGACTGCTTTGCATGTTAGCATTTTACACAGCATAGTTAGCATACACACTATGAAAAAAGAATCCACTGGTTCCAATCCTAAATCCTTTGAGTCTTCTATAATCTGACAAACCCAATTAGTTTAGTACAACCAACATGATTTTCTTTGACCTCGAAAAGCAGCCTATTGATAAACTCAATATTTATCCAAAAGTTGTGATGAAGTTTAGTGTCAAACTATTTTATTTATGATACTCTAACTTATTTTATTTCCTCGAAAATTTAAAAAATGTTTTTGATTTTGACTAACTTTTTTCTTTTTTTTTTTTTTAAAAGTTGTCAACTGATTTAAACACTTAACTGTAACTATTTTTTCTGCTGAATAACTTGTTTAAGTGTTACCCACAAACCCCATGATTTATTTTCTAGAGTGTATCCTAAGCTCATAAAATGAGAGCATTTCCCAACTACCAAGCAGTTTATAAAAATGACGCCTCAGCTCCACCTGCAACCTGAAAATATGTCCTATATGCTAATACTGCATAATACTGCTTGTATTTATATACAAGTAAAATCTGAAAAGATTTTTAATGATATTTTAATAAGGTGCTGCTTTTAATTATGAATCTAAGAAACTGATCGGCCTCCTCCATCCACATCTGCAATAACTCCTACTCCCTTCATTTCAAATGTACTCATAACAGTAATAATTAATAATCAAAAGAGTTTCATCTGGGAAGTTACCTTCTGCAGCCGTCTGATAAAAGTGATGGACTCTCCCAAACTCTGAATGCTAAAGCAAACAGTGGAGTTGGTGATCATTCTATTTTGGATTGAATTTAACACTCAATATTGTCCACAGGAGCAGCAGACTGCTGGGTGGAGTTTTGTTCTCTGTGCTTCTGACGCTTAACAACATAGAACCTTATCACACCTATCAGCACCAACACAGCCACTACAATCAAAATCCATACCCAGACAAAACCCCCAGCAGGCGCAGAGGAACCCTTCAGTGTGCGATTATTGGTGGCCGGTTTGACAAAACTTGTGACGGCAGGAGTTGTGACAACTAAACTCTGACTGCCCGCTTTGACACATTTGACCTGATTTTTAAGTACAAATCCCTCTCTGCAGGAGCACACAAAACTTCCAAAAGTGTTTTTACACTCATGCTGGCATGAGTCACTTGTGCATTCATTAATATCCTCGCAAAATGCACCGCTTATTACAAAGCCATCAGGACAGAAGCATGCGCTGTCAGTGTGACTTTCACATACTGCGGGACATTTCTGTTGTGCACAGTGCAATTTGCACTGCACAGGGTTCTTGCTGTCGGGGATATATCCTTTGTAACAAGAGCATATATAACCTCCTTTCACATCTTTGCATGTATGCTCACAAGGACCATGTGAACAGTCTTCAGAGCTCTGGATAACCTTTGGTCCTGATAATTCTTGTGCCTGACATGCATCTTTATGCTTTGTTTTGCACAGAAAGCCCTCAGCTTTGTCCGTGCACGGCCTCTCTGTCCACTTTTGATCCTTTGAAAGTGACACACAGCCTGGAGAGCAGATGGTAACGCTGTCTTTCCAGCTGCTGGAGGCTGGGGTAAAGCTCCTTTGCACACCACCAGAGGTCCACTCATAGCCTCTCAGTGGAGCTGAAAGGTTGCTGCAGGCGGCAGCTGGTAAACGCAGTCCAATCCAGAAGTCTCCATGCAATTCTTGACTCAAAATGTTAAGGGTGGTCAAATCTGTCTCGGACTGAAATGTCATTAGTTCTCCATCCCTGTGACGGCAAGCCTCCTCAGCTGTTTGAAAATCAACTCTGTCTTGGTTTACAGTTATGCAGTCACTCCCAGTACAGAAAGGCCTACAGTAACCAGTCTGCGTCGCAGCAAATCCTGTCTGAATAGACAAGACAAAAATCACACACATGGAAATAGTCACTGTCATTATCTTCATCGACACAGAGGCTGTCAGTTGCAAGCAGGCCATGATGTCGTGCAGTAGATCATCTTACAATGCTGGCTGGCTACATTTATGAAGGGTTTAGAGTCAGGGGCTACCTACTCCGGATGCAACACCCCACAGGACAATGACAGAGTTAAAGACAGGAAGGAAATGAGATAACGTTGGATTACTGTGTTTTTCCAAGTTTGGTGAGGAAAGGGATCTCTATAATGTAAAACAGGAAAACAAATGTATTCATATGTTAGAACAATATATTTATTTTGTTTTTGACTCAAAGCACAACTTAATCATCACATAATATACAGTATATTGATTCCATACTCTGATGTACATGTGTTTATCATTACATCGAAACAGTACTTATATATTGCGTGGAACACCAATATTGAACATGCTCAAAAAAAAAAGCAGATTTAATCATAATCATAAATAAACTCAACAAATGTCCATCATTATAGCCGGTCCTAGTATTACCATGCATTGGTAATGTAAAGACATTTACAACAAAAATCAATGCAGAAAAGGCAATGTGTTGCATTAGAATGCATCAGAATGCAGAAAATTAAGTGTTTGATGCCCAAAATGTTCATCCCCCATTTCAAATGTGCCACCCCACCAATACTGAAACAAACCCTACGCCCTTGTTGCCATGCACTGCTGGTCTGCAGGAGATTTGTCCAGTGACTGATTGGTTTATTTTGGTGTCATGCACAATATGGTCCACTAGGCAACAACCAGATTAGCGTCATGAGCAGTCTAACATACAGCTCCACAAATTCAGTAAGAAAACATACCAAACATGTCATGTCATTTACTGTCAAACAAAAGTCACAATGGTTTCCATGCATTTGCTATGACTCTTGCTGAGACAAAAATCACCTCATTAAAGGGGAAGGCCACCTAAATTAAGGATTCCAATATGTTATTCCTGTGGCCTGTGAAAGTTCAATTAATCTATGTGAACATGATCTTTTCTCTCTCAAAGCCAGAAACCAGAGTAGGAAGTCTCACAGTTGTGATGTCATAGGGAATAAAGTCTGGAGCTGCTCTATACACAGTGAATGGGAGCCTGATTTTGTGGACCCACAGAATGTATTTTTCTTTTTTTATACACAAACAAGCTTTATTCTATTGTAGTGTTCTCAGCTGTGAAACAGAAAATGCACCCATATACTCAAAATATTCCCCCTGAGTGCCCTCAGTGTCATCTAGACCATCTTTCACCATTCACTGTCTGTGGAGCAGCTCCAGACTTCCTATGACATCACAAATCTGAGTTTTACCACTCTAGTTTTTGGATTTCTGAGAGAGTTGTTCATTTTTCCCTATATTTTTGGACTGTCTTAGACCGTAGGAATAACATGAAGGAATTTTTAAAATTTGCACACTTCCCTTTTAATAAGCCAACTTAACATACAACCTTCAGGAGACCAAAACAAATCAGGGCCCCTCAACTCTTTTATTTTTCAAACAAGTGATTCTTTAAGTCACAAAGGAAGAACACAAACTGAAAATTGTCCTCAACACCAAGATCACAAAAAACCAACACATTCTCAGTCTGACTTTGTCACATATCGACGTTTGGCCGTGGGGTTTCCATGTCAGAATATGATATGCAAGGTACCCTGGGTGCGTTGGTTGTTGACTGTTGCTGTCTGTCACATGCATAGTCTTCTTTCAAAATATGCTTCCATTGTCACAGGATATTTACCATTTACCTACAGTCTCTTTCAAAATAAACGCACTACGTCACAAATTGATGTTTTTTTCCTTCAACAAAAACATGTGGTTGGATTTAGGAAAAAAGAACAGGGTTTGGCTTTATAAAGTTACAGGACACAAACACTGCTCTCCAGGGTGAAAGTCAATGTTTGTTGGACACATCCGCCACCCCTCCAACCAATCCTACTCGGACTTTTGCCATCTTAACTTTTGTTCTTGTCCCACCGCATTTCCCCAACACCACGAGCACCGTTGAACTATAACGGCGACCGGCCGCATACCGTGCTGGTGTGTAAGGATGGCCTCTTGTTTGGTGTCTGATGACACAAGTCACTGCCCAAGCACCAGATTTCAACGCCTTTGGAGTGAGACCAGGTTGCAAAAACACATAAACGCTGACAGTTATAAGGTACCATTTCTTAACTGAGCAAATAGGGACCTCCTTAATTGTCAGGTTGCCCACTTAAAGTGTGAGTAAAGTGTCAATCCTTCATGTTGTGCTGCATGTCTATGGGGGAGTTGCAGCTTTCATTTATTGCATATTCATATTGTATGTTATGAACTGTTCTTGTTACCATAAATGATAAAATAGGAGATGAGTTTTCAAATTTTGAATGTTTTTTTGTGGGGTGGGGGCAGACCCCTCTAGCAGATTTGGGCCCCCTAGATGTTGACTCCATGGCTACGGCCCTGCATTTAATCATATTTTCATATTTGTGCAAACTCCATTTTAACAAATAAAATGAAAAAATCAGAAAAGACAACAACGTTCCAGGAGATGATCACAGGTTGAGTGAAGCAACATACATGACTCAAACATTTCTGTTGGTAAAATAACAGAAAAATTAAGCCAGTTGCGACAAGAGAAATTACATAATTAGCTGACTGCTTTTAACATTAAATTACTGACTTTCAACATTACATCCTGGTACAACTTTCTGGGATTATCTGGCACCCTGTCCAGTTCACTACACACCCTTTCACCTTCATTACACACAGCCCCTCACATCCCCTTCAGAATAGCCGTTTGCACCAACACCTATACATATTTACATTTGCTACTTCTTGCCAAACTCGCCATATTTTTTAATTTTTTTAAAACTTTTTTTAAGATTTGTGATTTGATATGTGATCATTTGATAACAACACAGCCTACCACAGAACATAAATTACATAAATAAACATGATAGTCCTTGAAGACAGTCTTCTCCTTCACCATCAGGTCATAGGTCATCAGTCAAGATGGACTCATATAGTTTCTCTAAACGTGGATCCAAACCAGACGACACCCAGCAGTAGCCGTCAGTGGTGGTATTTTTCTTGGCTTCTTTTTTGGAGCGACTGCATCGGATAATTGCAATAGCCAGAGTCACTGTGATCAAAAGCAACAGGGGAATGACTGAACCGAGGACACAGATGATCACCCTGGAATTAACTGTTTTGTCATAACTTGTCACCAGGGAGCTGTTGCTCTGATTATTACCATGCGTGACATTCACCAGGTCTGGACGAGGTGCGTCAGTGTGAGGGGACTGATGTTGGAGCTCGACTGAGGTTCTGGTTAAAGACTCAGTGACGTTTTCTTGCGTTTCCTCCTCAGCTTGGTCATCTGATGTGGCAACTGATGTTTCAGTCATATCTGGAATGCAGGTCAATCCATCTGTGTCCATGTGGAAGCCTTGCAGGCAGGTGCACAAGAAGCTGCCCACAGTATTGACACATTTGAATAGACAGGGATTACTGACACATTCATTCATGTCTGCACATGAGCGGCCATTCTCAGCTAAAGTGAAGCCTTCATTGCAGTAACAAGAGAAGGATCCGATACTGTTTGAGCAGCCGTGCTCACACGTTGTTTGTGTGCACTCATCTATATCATGGCATTTACCGTCAACCATTTTGTAGCCCCCTTTACACGTACATTTGTAACTGCCGTGTGTATTTACACACAAATGATGCTCACAGGCTTTTGACTGGCACTCGTCAATGTCAGAGCAGTTACGTTGGTTTGCATCAAGTATAAACCCGTCTGAGCATTTGCAGAAATACCCAGACTCCCTCATTACACACTGTTGCTCACAGGTGTCAACGCCGCACAAGTCTTTAAACCTGCAAGTGAGTCCATCCTCACCCAGGTCGTAACCTTCTTTGCAAGAGCATTGAACCTCGTCTGCATCCTGGTGGCACAAATGTTTACATCCGCCATTGTTTATTGCACAATTTTGCTTTCCTGCTTTGCAAAACGGACCAGGGACAGTCCACCGATAAATGTCGTCCACCCCATTGCACACAGAGTACTGAGGCCGTTCATCACTACATAAAATAACAGCATTTGTTCCGTGTGGAAATGCTTGCATTTCACTTCTTAGTGGGTCTTCTGAGAAGTGCGTAGTGTAGGTGATTTCTCCAGACCCCAGTAGAGCCAAAGGTTTGCACATTCCCTTAAAATAAAACTTACATGCATAAAAGGCAGGGTTTCTGCAAGCTCCAGCAGTCCATTTCAGTTGACTCTCATCTGATAAAGTGTAGACAACCTTTACACATCTCTCTCCTGTGCATGTGGTGACAGGTTCTTTTTCCCAGTTGGAGTAGCTGGAATCTTCCTCCCCAGATACCCACTTAAACCCAAAGAGAGTGTTGCCAGGCAGCACACAGTCCCCTCTGTGCAGTTTTAATCCAATCCAAAATTTAAACGCTCTGTCCAGACGTTGTCCTTGGATCTGTGAAAGAAGCAAACGAAGCACATCCTCCTCTTCTGTGTCTCTGACTGTCATCAGATAACCTCCATTGTGGTCGCAGTTCTGATGGGCCTCCTCAAAGGTCACCCTGTTCATATGCAGGGTGAAGCAGGCGTTAGAGGTGCACAGCGTCTCATGTTCAGCTCCAGATAAACCCTCAAAGCTGTTGATAAGCTGTAGCAGAAAAATCAACCACATAATTGCCATAGAGATCAACAAATTAGTTGATATCCAGAAGGTCCCTGGGAGATTTTGGGTGAAATGTGAGCAATATGTGGTTCTCCATGCGTAGCCAAAAACAAGTGGTGCGGGGCTGAGACTAACACTCATGCTCATGCATCCTGTTTGGGACACAAACTAAAGACGGAAACCATGTTTAACAGCAGTTATGGGTTCTTTTTTTTCTCCCCCGCTGACCAGTTCCGTTCTGAAATAAAAAAAGACAATGGCAGGCTCCGCAGTGTTTTGACTGCTTCTCCAGATGTCTCCGGCCTCAGTGGGCTAAAGGTATTTAAGCCGACTCCCTTGATTGTGGTGCCTTACAATGCATGAGCATACAGGGGTCAGAGTCTCACCACAACTTGACATTATAAGTGGATGCTGTGGATAGACGCACAATAGCTGCTAGATAGAATAAACTTGCGACCTTTGCCAGCCTGCTGCCATGGAGACTACAGCCCACCTACAGTTTATTTGTAGTAGGGGAGACTGGGGTTCATTGTAACAGTTTTTGGTTTTGATGTCATTACTCAAAAAACCTCTTAAACTAATTGGATTGCATTTCTGTGTAGGTAACTTGCATCTGTGTTCTACTTGTAAACAGCCATCAAATGTTTTTACAAGAAATGTTAGAGTCACAATGTTGATTAAAACACTAGAAGTCAAATGTCACATCTGCCCCGCAGAGGCAGGGGGGGATATAACCACACTAGGGTTGGGATCCGGATCCAATTCTTTTTTGGAACCGGGTCCAAAGTTCCGGCACCGGTTCCATCACATTTGGAGTAACGGTTCCTGCAAAATGGTTCCTAGATTGTTAAAAAAAAAAAAAGAAAAAAAGTCACGTGCATTTCCATTAGAGCGCGGCATGGACTGCATATTTCTGTCCGAACCCGACCGAGCCCGACATTATTTAATTACCAAAGCACTGAGTTTGTGTCACACAGTTGTTATGGTTACAGGTTATTTAACAGACTGGGTGTGCGCCGTGGGTGCTCAGCAGAGAGGGAGACCTCCATGTTTGAGATGGGAGCGGGTGGCGGGAGGTCCGACGCTTCTAGCAAGAGGAGAGGGAGAAATATAACAAAATAAGATAAAATAGGAGACACCTGTCTCCCTCTTTCATTTCAGCGTTTAATCAAGGCGGAGGCTGGTGGCGGGAGGTCTGAGACTTCCAGCGATGCGAGCGGTAGAAACAAACAGCCAATGTGTGTGTGTGTTCTGTTCAGGTGTTGTCACCTAAATAACAGTGGCCAAGCATTAATGCATATTAATAATGCAAGTATTTTTTTATTACATTGCTGTGGTTAATTTGAGGTAATAGTGTTTCTGTAGAAATCAGGGAAATACTTTTTGTTGTTATATATTCTCAGGGAGATGATACAGGCTCTAAATCTGAAATACACACCACACACAAATGAATATAATATAGGAATCGGTAAGAGGAATCAGTAAGGAATCGGACCGTTAAGAAGGAATCGGTAAGGAATCGGAATTGTTAAAATCCTAACGAGTCCCAACCCTAAACCACACACTTAGGCCCAATCCCAATATCCGTACCCCTCACAGGAACGTGCAAATGTATGGGTAGGGCCAAGGGGTGGGGCTAAGGGGGGGTATTGGGATGGGCTCTTAATGTAAAACTGTATAATTTAATCCTATAATGATAGCGATATAAAAACATAACTTTGACAGGTATGACACATCAGGTGGTCTTTTGACAGGCAGAGAGGGATCACTACAGAGTATGAACAGACACCATTTTGATGGTCAAATGTAACACAGCGTTAAAACTGCCCCCAACTTGACCACCCATGACACAAGCTGCCCTGCTGGCTCGGCCCATTCTCATTCCGAATTCATCAAATATTGCAGCTTTGTCAGTTACTTGGGCGTTAGATACTGACGCGCAAAGGCACGTTTCACGGCAGTATAATATGCACCGGGCACCAGTTAACACAGCGGCCACTGACTAAAGTTGTCATATACCACATGCTTTTGTTGCACCAGATAAACATAAATATGAGGTGTTTTATAGACATTTTACGTTTATTTCGAAATAAACTGTATGAATCTAACAGGCAGAAACTGTACATTTTCTGTGAAAAGGGAAGTGTATTTTGACATAATGCATGTAAACAAGGGTAAATTGACAGCGCGTCCTATAGTATCAATAACAGATGCAGGAGGGTACCTAGCGTGACATGAAAGTCCACGGACAAAGCACGGATATTTGACAAATTGGAATGAAAAGACAGAAACGCTGGCCAGAAACGACAAAGCTAATGTGGCGAGGAGGAGTAAGGATAGTAAAGCTAAGGTTGTCAGCAACACCACCCTGGGAATTTCACCCAGTAATACAAGGAAAACCGGTACGTTTACTCAAGAGGCATGAGACATGGTTCCAATTGATAAAAATACACTTTATTAAACAAATTGGGTAAAAACCGTACTAAAAAAAATGTCACGCAGGGAGGGGAAAAGGAAAGTGATCAGCGCTGAGGCCTAGTTGATGGACGGGGCCTAGTGCAGGGGAAGCATCCACCAAAAAAAAAAACCAGAAATCAACTTATATCACCGGACACACGTGGCAGACACACAATCAGTGAAGTAATCCACTCCCAGGAACACAGCAGACAAGACAGAAGGGTGCCAACACCAGATCACCAACACCCCCACCACCGGCCTCAAGCCACTGAAAAGAGGGGAAGATAAAACATATTAATGGGGTTGCAACAAAAACACAAAGCAAAATCTAACAAAATTATAATTAAGGGGCAGGGCACAAACTTAAACTTAACAAAATATATCAACCAGTAACTACCCAATTCGGATTCAAACAAATATAGCCCAAACAAAAAGAAAATAAGGCTAAAGAACAGAAAAACAAAACAATTTCCTAATTGCATCAAGGACCTTTCAAATTAATTCAATTAATTAGAAAATGACTTACACAAACAGATCGAATCAAGTTCAACCCAAACAAAACATACAAATAAACCTATACAAATAACCAAAAATAATGGTGTAAACCCACGCTTTCACACGTGAATTCCATATAAATAGAGAACCATGCCCCGGCATGCGGCCGAGCAACTGCCCACACCGGACGTTGAAACAGTCACCAAGGGTCTATTTTGTTGAAGCAGAGCTACAAAGCGGTTTATAAGACTGCCGCATGGCGCCATGCCATAAAAGCGAAGCCGCAGCAGAGACGCGCTGCAGATGCGGTGGAGGCAAAGCAGCAGACAAAACAGCAGAAGCAGGGGAGACAGCAGCAGCCACAGTGGAGACAAAACAGCAGCGCCCCAATAAGCTGGTTACAGTAATTCCTAATCAAGAAAAATACTATTAGCAATATTAAGTACACTGATGATGACGCAGTGCACGTTATGCTACACATACATACCTTTTTAGCAGCGATGGACACACACACACACACTCACGAGAGGAGGGAAGGAGAGAGGACCCCTGGCAGCCACCAGCATTTACCTGTGACCACACTAGCATTAGTCACCGGACAGCATCAACCATACCGCAGAGAGAGGACACCTACCACAGACACACGCAGCAGCGCATACAGGGGGGGCCGGAGCAGCACACAGGCAGTCGCCCTACAACACAACACCAATGCCTTAAGCACATTGAGAGACACAAACAACCAGCGAGGTGAAGCAGCGTGCAGCCATACCTGTCAGATCAAATGACCCCTGACCCGAAAGTGACGCAGAGGTGACGGAGGCGCAAAGGAAGAACTGGTGGGTGGACTGCCGCTTTTATACTGGCCCACCTCATTAGTGGCCACCAGCGGCGCTCATTATAAACAGTGGCAAATCACAAAGGATAAACACCTCTATGCTGCTACATCCTGCCCCTCCTCCTTGGATCGTCGTCCCGACGATCGACAAATGAATGCTAACACAGTAAGCTACCTCCAAGGTCTAAACAAAGCAGAGACTGCATTGGACACGGAAGTGGGAGGGTTGGCAGCCAGGACCTCTCCAGCTGACCGTGGAAGACGGTGGACATTTGGGTGCTGGCCAGCAGTTTGCCGTGTGGTCCGACGTGGAGCCACCTGGCTGGAACCAGGACAAGGGACTGAATGAGGAGCTGAAGATGTTAACACTCCCAAAGGTGGAACTACTAAAGGGCCAGACCGAAAAGAGTCTGGGTCCGATGGCGGCACTGACAGTTGGAACGTGGCCGCAGCCGGTCTGGCAGAAGGCAAGGCAGAAGTGGCCACAGAAGGCTGCTGGCCAAGCACAAGCGAGTCATACTCAAATGAGCACTCCTCTTCAGAAGGCGGCCCTTCTACAGGTGGCGCGTTGTGGGAAGACGCCTGACCAGGCGAGTCCACTCCAAGGACAGCCTTTAGCATGGTGCGGTGGACCTGTCTGACCTGGGTGTTGTCATCCACTGGCACAATAGTGTACACCGAGCCACCCTCCTTGGGTGCCCTCAACACTTGATACCTCACAGAGCTCCACCTATCTCGGGTCTTATGGGGTCCCCTTGCAGTGAAGTCTCGCAAGAACACCAACTGCCCTTCACTCAGTGGCACATCTCTAACATGCTGGTCATGGGCTCTCCTTCGGCGATCAGCAGCCTGTTGCAAGCATTCCCTAGCACCTTCAAATGCTACCTGCAGTCGAGCTTGATGTTCCCACTCATGAATGGACCCACCAACAGGACTCTCAACTCTACCCAACAGAAAGTCTATTGGCAGTCTGGTTTCCTGACCGAACATTAAGCAGAAGGGAGTCTCTCCTGTGGACTGATGGGGAGTTGTATTATAGCAAAACAGCACATGAGGCAGACACACATGCCAATCCCTTTTTCGGGACACTGGCAGTGTACGAAGCATGTTGTGGAGCGTCCGGTTAAACTGCTCACACTGACCATTTCCTTCTGGGTGGTATGGGGTAGTGCGTGATTTTACAACGCCATACAAATTGCACAACTGCTGAATGAGAGAGCTTTCGAAGTTACGGCCCTGGTTGGAATGCAAACGAGCAGGGACGCCAAACTTGTAGAACCACTCCAACACCAAAACCTGGGGGGACAGCAACTGTGTATTTGCTAAAAACATCTGTCAGGACCAAGACATTTTCTATGCCATTCTGGGCAGGCTCTAGAGTGGTGTAGTCAATGGCAAGGATTTCATTGGGGCGTGAAGCCAACAGATGTCCCATAAAGCCACGAGCCCTTGGGTGGACATCCTTGGCCACTTGACACCTCTCACATGTCTGACACCATTGGGCCACATCAGAGGACATACCAGGCCAGAAGCATCGGGACTGTAGGAGTGCCAGTGTCCGCTCCACTCCCTGGTGCCCATGCTTCTGGTGGACTTGAGTCAAGACCTCGTTAGTCAACACACTAGGCAACAACAGCTGGAACATGGCCTCAGCGCCATCTGGGTGCAATACTTTGCGATACAAGCTGCCATCTTTCTCAAACAGGCGGTCCCACTGCCAAAGCAAAACAAGCGTGGATTGGGACAGCTGTGCCTGCACCTCACGGCTGGGACGACGCTTCTGCTTCCACAACCCAAACAATTCCTGTATAACAGGATCAGCCTGTTGAGAGGCACGAAGCTCAGTGATGGTGTACTGAGGCATGACTGAAATGGAAGCTTGCATGACCTCAGCCTTCCCCAACCCCAAAGCTTGCTGCAACGGCTTGGGCATGGCGGTACCTGGGAGCATAGCCTCTACGTCCTGGGGGCCCGGGGGATGTTGACGAGAAAGAGCGTCCGCATTGGTGTTACTCCGCCCTGACCGATACTTGATCTCGAAATCGAAAGAGGCTAGCTGGGCTGTCCATCTCTGCTCAGTGGCGGCCAATTTAGCAGAGGACAAATGACTGAGGGGATTGTTATCAGTGTACACAACACACTTATTGCCCAGCAGGTACTCCCTAAATTTCTCCGTCATGGCCCACTTAAGGGCCAAGAACTCAAGTTTTCATGGAGCTGTAATTCACCATGTTCCTCTCTGTGGGTCTCAAACCCCGGCTAGCATAGGCTATTGGCCTCAGCTTGCCTGCCTGCACCTGAGAAAGGACTGCTCCCAAGCCACCATGGCTTGCATCCACCTCCAGAATGAACGGGAGGGCTAACGTCTGCGTAGGCTAACACTGGTGTGGTGGTGAGCTTAGCCTTCAGTGCTACAAAGCTCTGCTGGCACTCGTCAGTCCAACACCTGAGAAGCTGCTGGTAGGTCTTTCTACCAGACTTGCCGTTACCACACGCAGCTACAGCTTTATGCAGAGGGGCTGCTAGTTTAGCAAATCCCTCCACAAACCACCAGTAATAACTGGCAAAACCAAGGAAAGAACGCAGCTCAGGGGCAGTGGTGGGAATTGGCCAGTTGGCAACCACTTCAACCTTACTGGGATCGGTGGAGACACCGTTGCCAGAAATCACATGGCCCAAATAGTGTACCTGTTTCTGGGAGAATGAACACTTGCCGAGTTTGGTTTTAAGACCCTCCTGTTGAAGCCGCCCTAGCACCACCTTGAACCTCTCCAGATGCTGTTCCACAGTGGAGGAAAACAGGACAATGTCATCAAGGTATAACAGTAAGGACTGGCGCTGTTGGTCCCTGAAGATGCGTTGCATTAGCCCCTGGAAAGTGCCGGGTGCATTGCAGAGCCCAAAAGGCATTCTGTTCCACTCAAACAAGCCGAATGGTGTACAAAATGCAGTCTTTGAACGGTCTGCCTCAGTGACTGGCACCTGGTTATAACCACTGGCCAAGTCCAGGGTTGAGAACCAGCAAGCACCAGACAACACATCCAGAGACTCCTCTATGTGTGGCAGAGGAAAAGCATCTTTTCGAGTCTTACTGTTGAGCTGTCTATAGTCAACACACAGGCGTATGCTGCCATCTTTCTTCCGTACCAACACAATAGGAGACGCAGAGGGGCTGCTACTCTCCCGAATGACCTGTGATGCAAGCAGCTGGCTGATGTGTTCCTTCACAACCTCATATTCTGAGGGTGGGATGTGCCTATAGCGTTGCCTCACTGGAGTATCATCCACCAAAGGAATGTCATGGGAGATGAGGTGTGTACACCCCAGATCACCATCATGGGCTGAAAAGACAGGAGTATACTGCCTAAGCAATGACCTGCTTACCTGTTCTTACCTGTTCACCTCTATGCTGCTACACTAATATCTGACAAAGATATCAAATGTTAGACAACAGGACAGTCATCTAAAACTAGACAGATAGTTATATTCATATATTCATAGACATTAAAGGTTATGACAGTATGAAGAAAATATTGTAGATGAAAAAAACACATTCATATCTCAAAAATGTGTGCAGGCAGAAGGGGATCATCACAGACCATGTGCATAATAGGTTTCATTTTGTGTCTTGTTTCTGACTGGTGCAATTTGAGATGGTACAATAGCAACATCAACATTTGTTTTCTTTCTTTTTACTTGCACATATCTAAAAAATTAATCTGCAGAGGAATGCCTGAAAGCCCTCCAGGGGCTTGAAAAGTAGCATCCTTCAGACAGTATATTATAGGAAATAGTTACAGCTATGTAAAATCTATTTGTAAGTATCTGTCAATAATGTCAGACATGGCAATAAATAAAATGAAAACATAGTTTTGCATTGTACTTGACAACAATGCATTCCTTAAACACCTATCTGTTACACATTAATGACAGAGGAAGTCATAAAACACCGACACACACTCGCACACATGCACACAGACACACACAAGAATACTTCTTCATGATACATGCAGGTATTCACAAACACAATCATTAACAGAATACAAGCATACACTCATTTGATATGGTTAAGAGTTTTCACAGGTGAAAAGATAAAGGAGAAAATTAGAATTACCACTTTGAAGTTTCACTTCAGTTTACATCCATGTCTGTGAAAACATGGATACTTCACACACATCTTCCCCCGACAGAACAGAAAATCTATACAATCAGCACAGTTTCAAGGTGATCACCCAAGATTAGTGTCACCAATTCAGTATCTGACCAAACATCTCCACACCAGAAAAGTGTTTTTGCAAACCATTATGATGTCACAGTGAACTTGACCTTCCACCTTTTGGATATCAACTACCATGTCATCATTATATCCTATTAGACATTTATGTGAACTTTTGTCATACTTAGCGTATGAATTCTTTAGTAATGACTAAAGACATGTTTTGATGTTTGTGGATGTTTGTGCCAAATTTGAAAAAAAAAAAAATCCCTCACTCTGTTCTTGAGATATCCCATTAACAAGAATGAGCTAGACGAAGTCACAATAACCTTGACCTATGACCAACATAATCCAGTGACTTTATCGATGAGTCCAAGTGGATGTTTTTGCCAAATTTGAGGAAAAGTCCTTGAGGCGTTCTTGAGATATTGTGTTCACAAGTACACAACAGTATAAATGGATGGACAGACAGACGACAGACGGATGGATGGACAGTTAATCAGAAAACATAATGCCTCTGGCCATGGCTATTATCAATGTGGGGGCACAATGAATACAAATAATGGGAACAAAGCAAAAACAAGCAATAATCATAATAGGCCTTTATTAGAATTGTATGACAAAAGGAAATATTGAACTTAGAGAAAAGCGGTCCTTATAGGAAATATTGGTTGGTTAAAAGAAGTTACTTCAGATTTAAAATGCTGTGAAGACAAGTTAAAAAAATATAAAGGTAAGGAATTCCCTATTTTGGACCCTTGGTAGAGTATACTAAACTGAGATTGGGAAGTATGGAAATGAGTGGCTTTGAGGAAACAAGAGCTGTGTGTGGACTAAGTATGACATTGATAATTACATGCAAATATGTCATGAAAAGAAGGCTACCGCTATACTACTGTTTGTATTTTTTGTTCCTATAATCAAAATGAGCTTTGCCCCTCAGGCAAATTGATAGCCGTGCAAACTGCACTAAAACAGTCAAGTCTAAAACAAAGTCAATTTGGGTAAACTTGTGTATCACCTGTGTGTGTGTTTAAGTAGTCCCAATGTACTGTTTTGGATGCCAAGGACATTCAGACAAGATTTCCTGTATTTGTTTAAACACAGGAAGTGCCCCAACCACAATCACAGGAAATAGAGTAAGACATTCCCCCACCCACTGAGCTCATACAAGCAGTTATTTCAAAGAAATCCCTGTTGACAGATTCTCCCATTTCTATCTAATATGATATCACACTTGGATTAAAACCTTGCATGGTCCCAGTTTTTCAGGAATTGCCAGACAAAGTCATTCAAATTGTATATATTGCAGTCTAACTGGAGCCACCACATACAGCAGCAGTAAACAAGATGGATATCAGCTCTGACTCTTTAAGAAGAAACACCAGTCAGGACTCACATAATGGCACTTAGCTGGGCTCAGTTAACACTTATAATGCGCTATATAAGTCACAGGGACCATTTTCTGAGTAACTAGTTCTTTTACTTTTGATACTTTCAGTACATTTTGCTAGTAATTTCACTTGAGTAGGATTTTCAGTGCAGGACTTTTCCTTATATTGGGCTATTTTTCCATTGTTGTATTTCTACTTTTAAGGGCTGAACACATCTTCCACCACTAAATATCTCAGTGTCATCTTAAAGTATATAAGTAAGTCACTAGACTGGTTTGCCTTTCTGTGCTGGCAGCTACTGGCATGGCTCTGGGAACGGCAATGATGGTCTGTCAGTCGGGCCACCACTTTGATCTAGACTGAAATATCTCAACAAGTATTTAAAGGTGTAGGCAGCAATTCTGGAGAATGACTGTTGATATATAAACCCACCACCAAACAAATACACTCCTCCTGTTATGCGGCAGATTTATTGTCTCTGTCTCTCCCACTGCCTTTCTCCTTATACATTGTCTTTCCCCTGTCCTGTATATGAGCATGAACACACACTGTTGCTGACTGGCTAGAATAGTGTTGTGTACTTTGTTTGTTTCTCATTCACAGAGCCAGGGCTGGGTTTAAACCAGATTTAATTAAAAATGACTGTGGTTAGGTTTAGGGACAGGAAACATTGTGAGGACACACCTTAAAATGACTCAGATCTCACATGGCTCTGAACACCGTTCTCATGGGGAAAGTCCTGTATTCTGGGACCCATCCATCATCCCAACCTGCCTCCTTAGCGGACACCTGCCAGCGCATTGGTCACGTGATTGCAGCCTTCCAAAATATGTTGGTTACGCATGAAGAACTGGCTCATGATTACCTGGGATATGTAGGAATTTTGGTTCATTACTTACATAGGAAACAGACAAACAGTGCATGAGAACAGCCTGTAGAGGCTTCAGTTCCCTGTTGGAAAGGGCTGTTTTACAGTTTTTTTTCTTAATGCACAACATAAATCAGAATACCAACTCATAACCCTTTTTTTTAACTTATGACTTGATTTTACCTGAATATGCCCACTAATGCTTAAGAAGTTGAGACATGCCTACCATGCTTTAGTGAATGCCAAATGCCATGGCAAGCCAGTCAAATGATAGTTTTTGCACAAACTTGTTCATTACTCATAGGGATGTTGCTTCAGATCAAAGCAGTTCTAAAGAAAATGTTTCATAGTTATAGTCAGAAGGAGAAATAAAATCAAAACTATCTCAACTAAATGAGACAATAGGTTTTGTTAACCATCCAGTCACAGTCCAGCAGCTCATCTGATGTTCACAGGAAGAAGGACTGCCATACAACAATCAGCTAGCAGGACTGTACCAATCAGCTACAACATAAAAGCAACTGATAAATGACATAACGTTGATCATCTTGTTAGAGTGCAATGATCTGCTGGGAAACTTTGGGTCCTGGCATTAATGTGGATGCCACTTGACATGCACCACCTACCCAAATACTGTTGCAGACCAAATACAGCCCCCCATGGCAACGTCACTCCCTGATTGCAGTGCTCCGCCCAGCAGGACACTGCATTATGCCATGCTGCAAAAACTGCTCAGTAATGGCTTGAGGAATGTGACAAAGAGTCAAGGCATCGACTTGGCCTCCAAGTTTCCCAAATTCCAGTATGTACAAGCATCCATGGGAGTTGCTGGTACCCATGGTGCGGCTTCCTCTGATCACACTTGGTTCTGATCTGTCGAGGGATGGTAACAAGACCTCCGGGGGTGTCCTGTGCGCACCAGGGTGTTGGAGGTGAGTCCTGTGGGTTCCCACACATCCCACGGATGCTCAATCAGATTGGGATCTGGGGAATTTGGAGTACAGGTTGACACCTTGAACTCTTTGGACTCTAGTTTCCCAGCAAAGCGCAGGTGGCGCAGGGTGGCGAACCCCGCGCAGAGCTAGTTTTGAGCAGCGCAACCCGAGGCGCGCTCAGTTTGGTAGTTTGGCAGACCGAGGTGCGCTGAGATGGGTGTGACGGCGCGGCAGGAGGAGATGTCGACAGATCCAGCTTGGCGCAGTGGCCGAAGGTGCGCTAAAAGCTCGCCATCTGAAACCAGGTCTACTGTCAGTGCAGGGGGAGCGCAGCCGGTGTAAGCCGAAGTTTGGCTGACTGGCGGACAGTGTGCACACGTCACCAAAACCTCACAGGCAGGTTTCCAGAATATCAGGCACATTAACGATGCAATAAATAGCCACAAAACCACTATTCAATGCAACTATCTGCAATCAGCACATAAATGTATCTCTATATCGACTGTCCTGTCACATCTGATGTCAGATCAAAGGGGATTGGCACCGTTTGGCACGCGTAATGGAAACCCAACCTGATTTGATTAACACAGCTGCAAACTAATGAGTTCACATCCCTCTCAGCCAACCACAAACAGCCATAGCATCAGATAGGGAGTATATATTCAGCATCTGTCATCTTAGAAAAGTCAAAAGAAAAGAAACAGAGTGAGACTGCGAGGGAGAAGGAGAGAGCGCGCGCACGAGAGAAACGCAACATTGATTTACAATTGTGGTGACCTCCTCCCAGGCTACCTTTGCATCATCAGCCTGTCGAGCGCAGGTGCGCTGCGCCCCCGCCGCGCCCAGTCTGCGAAACTAGAGCCCTTTGTCACATGTTTCAGGCCATTTCTCTGGAGTTTCTTTTGTTCACCTGTCAGTGGTTTTAATCATTTAATTACACGTAGTTCATAAGACACAGAGTTCTTTTGTCAGACTATAATGTAACACACCTGATTTCCAAACAGTAGAAAGCACACCTGTTACAGCATTTTAGGTTTTACAATTTATTCATTTTCATTGGCAATTTATTAACAGCCACTGGATTGTGGGAGCGGTCAATGGCTCACACCAGCATATGGTGACATCCATCCATCCTATACTGGGTGTGACTATAATGAAGAAATGTGTGTTGCTGGAAGCCACCTTTAACCTTTGTCAGCTTTTATAAGTTGGATGCCACTGAGCTGTCCTTGGTATATACTGTTCTGGGTGGGCTCTCACTGAGCTTGAACTTCCTGGGTTGGCAGTCTGTTAGTGGGATAGATCTGGCAAAGGAGTGTGAATCCCCTCCCCTTGTTCTCTGATAACACGTGTGAAGTGTCCCACACCCTGCTTGCATAAAACAAGGGTGAGTGGGACTTGTCTTGACTGGTGAGTGATTCTGCATCAGCTCTTCTCATTGGGCAGGCAGGAGGCTCAGCTTTGATGTGAGCATTACAACTACCAGCCACTACAGGCCAGTGTTACTTAGGGTGCAGCTTGGAGGCCTCATGCAGCTCACCACGCTTTAATTGGTCAAAATTCCAATTTGTCAAATAGCTACTTCTGGAGTTCATGACAAAATATTGCAAAACTATTGACATGGTCTTCTGCATACCTCTTCTGCATATGACTGATCATTTGAGTTCTTGATAGTTGCCTTTCTGTCATCTTGAACCAGTCTGGCCATTCTCCTCTGACCTCTGGCATCAACAAGGCATTTTC
Source organism: Epinephelus fuscoguttatus (assembly GCF_011397635.1). Classification (NCBI taxonomy): domain Eukaryota; kingdom Metazoa; phylum Chordata; class Actinopteri; order Perciformes; family Serranidae; genus Epinephelus; species Epinephelus fuscoguttatus. Next base: position 34,295,456 of record NC_064765.1, on the reverse strand, counting down.
ACCCAGAGAACTGCTGCTCACTGGATATTTACTCTTTTCAGACCATACTCTGTAAACCCTAGAGATAGTTGTGTGTGAAAATCCCAGTAGATCAGCAGTTTCTGAAATACTCAGACAACCATGCCAGATTTAAAGTAATTTAAATCACCATTCTTCCCCATTCTGATGCTCAGTTTGAACTTCGGCAGGTCGTCTTGACCATGTCTGCATACCTAAATGCATTGAGTTGCTGCCAGGTGATTGGCTATTAGCTATTTCCCGTTAACAAACAGTTTCTTATCAATCTTTCTTATCGCAAACCAGATGGATGGAGTATAGCAGGCAGAGAACAATAAAGACAGGTATGAGCCATACAAGATATACAGAGGAAATTTAAAGACAAATGAACAGATGATTTTGTTTTATTTGTCTGCCACAGATTTGACCCTGAGTGTTTATTATACAACAAAACCAGCTAACAATTAAAGCAAATTAACTTGAAGCACCATTTTCAAAATTATGCACCCCAAACTGCATTTTTTTTAGTTCCTTGTAAAAATGTCTTTTCTTTGACTGTTGCCTGCCAGTGTGGTTCTGATGAAAAGAATAATGAAGACTGATGGCAGCTTTCTATAACACTGAGAGCTGCAGGTAGTCAGGCTAATAATGTGAAAACATGTATTGGTATTATTTGGCATCTGTGCTGACCACAAATTTTAAATGAACTCCTCTTTCTGGCACTGCAGCTGCTCTGCTTGTAACTCCTACATAGTTGAAAAATAAACATGATCAGGCACTTTAACAGTTCACCCCAAACCAAAAATACACTTTTTTATTTGTCTTACCTATGGTGTATTCATCAGTCTAGATTGTTTTGGTCTGAGTTGCCAAGTGTTGGAGATATCAGCCAGAAAGTGGCCCAACATGGCTTGACCACACCATTAAACAACAAAGTCTATTGTTCTCTGTTGCTTGCTGAATAAGTTCAGGGTGCTTTATGTGTGTCTTATTTGCACAGTGACCAGGCATTAAGTTGGAAGACTTCTGTCCGTGATATTGAGAGAGAAAAGGGATAATACTAAGAAATAGAACAATTAAGGAAGAAAAACACACAGGAGAGGCATAGAATTTTGAAATCAAGAGAAGTGGTAGCTTATGAACATCAAGCTATTTAAAAGCAAGACCAGATGCAGACAAAAGGGTTCAGGTCACGGTGATAGTGCATGTGTAGCCTACACATTGTAAAAGATATGTTATCAGACTGCTATAGTGACCTATATTTCCCACACTTCTATTTTATATGGTTGAAAATATAGCCCAATTCACATTAAACAGTACATTTTTCAAGTTTAAGTGTTGATTTTAATTTTTTTTTAAAGATTATTTTTTGGGCTTTTTGCTTTTAATTGACAGGACAGTGTGAAATGGGGAGACAAAGAGAGTGGGGGGATGACATGCAGCAAAAGGTTGTAAGCCGGAATTGAACCTGCGACCGCTGCAGCAAAGCATCGCCTCAGTACATGGGGCACTGGCACTATCCACTACACAACTGACACCCCATTGATTTTAATTATTATCATTATTATTATTTATTTATTATTAATATATATATATATATATATATATATATATATATATATATATATATATTTATATATATACTTTTTTTATATAACTTTTTATTGGAGATTTTCTTTCGACACTTCAAAAAATCACTGGATCAACTAGAAAAAAACTAAGGTAACAATATGCAAGCATCTATATAGATAGTTCCAGCTCTGGCCTTTTGGAGTAAAATCCATCCATCCATCCATTTTCAACCACTTATCCACAGCCAGGTTACGGGGGCAGCAGACTGGGCAAAGTATTCTAGATGCCCTCTTCCCCAGCAATGCTTTCCAGCTCCTCCTGGGGGATCCCGAGGGGTTTCCAGGCCAGATGAGAAATATAATCCCAAGAGTGTTGTGGGTTTGTCCCAGGGCCTCCCACCAGTTGGACATGCCCGTAACACCTCTAACTGGAGGCAGCCAGGAAGCATTCTGATCAGGTACCCGTACCACCTCAGCTGACCCCTTTTTTTTTTTTTTTTTTGAAAGATATTTTTTGGGGCTTTTTAGTCTCTAATGGATAGGACAGACAAGCGTGAAAGGGGGAGAGAGGGAGTGACATGCAGCAAAGGGCCAAAGGCTGGAGTCGAACCCGGGCCGCTGCGGCAACAGCCTTGTACATGGGGCGCCTGCTCTACCACTAAGCCACCAGCGCCCCAGCTGACCACTTTCAATGCGATGGAGCAGTGACTCCACTCTGAGCTCCCTCTGGATGTCCAATCTACTTACCCTATCGCTTCCGGTAGAGAACCGTGACCTCAGATTTAGAGATGTTGACCACTTCACACATGACTGCAAATCCCCCCAGTGCCTGCTGGAGGTCATTGTGTGATGAGGCCAACAGAACCACATCATCTGCAAAAATCAAGAGATTCAGTTCTGAGGTCCCCAAACTGGACCCCTTCCTCCCCTCGTCTGCGCCTTGAGATCCTGTCCATGAATATCACAAACAGAATCAGAGACAAGGAACAACCCTGGCAGAGGCCAACACCCACTGAAAACATGTTTGACTTTGTGTCAAGTAGACAGCTCTCACTTTGGTTATATAAGGACCAGATGGCTAATAACAGCGACCTGGTACCCACAGTAGCCTTCACAAGGCTCCCGTGGAACACAGTCTGAAGCCTTCTCCAAGTCCACAAAACACATGTAGACTGGATGGGCAAACTCCCAGGACCACTCAGCAATCTGACAAACATAATTAGTTTAGTTCAACCAACATGATTTGCTTTGACCTCAAAAAGCTTAATTTAGTTGAACCAACTTAATATTTATCCAAAAGTTGTGATGATGGTGGTCAAATTATTTTATTTAACATATTCTAACTTGTTTATTTTAATTCTCTCCAACTCAAAAACATCAAACATATTTTCTATATTGGCCAACTTCTTCAACTTCTTAATGTAAGTTGTCAACTAATTAAAACACTTTAATCTAACAAACATATTTTTTATGCTGAAAACTTCTTTATTTTAAAAACTTTATCTACAAACCCCATAACCCCATTTTTTATAGTGTATTGACAAAGCTGGTTGCTGGTGGTTGCTCAAACATGATATGATATATGGGTTGATATTAAGTTGTTACTGTTAATGATTAAGCTGTGCAGATCTTACAGCTTGGTTTGGTTTATGATATCATACCACACATACACACACAAAATTATGGATTCATTGTAACCTATAATCAGTTTATTCATTGGTACCAATGAAGTCGGTCAGTGCTAAATCAAAGACATTTGTCAGAGTTACATTTTAACTTACTGGTTGATTTTAGTTTTGTTTTATTAGTGGAAATACAGATACTCAATCAAAGGGTATCAAAATTTCATGTTAAGATAGACGCACCTGACCTTAATCACAGTGTCAAACCTTCTGTAAACGCTGACAGCCAACAGACGGCAACTTTGTGTCTTGACTAATCATTGACAACCACTGTGGAGCTCTGAAGATAACAAACATATAAACAGGCCATAAATATGAACTTCTGCAGCTTGCCGGATCTTTATATGGAAAATAAAACACTCTCCCTCCCTCCCTCTGTCTGTCTTTCTCTCTCATATTGTAGCTTACAGCAGTACATGTTTACACTGCAGGTGACCACAAGTGAGCGCAGGTGCCTTTTGTTCAAAGATAAATGACACATCCTGTCAAGAAAGTCTGAAGAAACAGAAAGTACACTTTGCCCGCCCAGGTTGCCTCAGGTGTTTACAGGCATTATATAAGTGACAAAGCCTCTCCAGCTTTTACCTGCCGATCCGCTCAAACTTTCTGACGCTAACCTTCAAGGTAAGAAGCCAATAGAAAGCAAATAGAATTTAAACTGGTTGATTTATATTTCACATTTTTGCAGACTATGCATATTGACATATAGCCTGTAGTGTAATGCTTTTTACTGCAGGAAACAAGGCAGCCAATGTTAACATTCTACATGATCTCTCAAGAAACTTAAGTGCACAGGTGGTCTCCAGTGACAATAAGACTAAATGCTGTACTTTTTAAAAAAAAAAAACAAAAAAAAAAACTTTACACTGACAGTGATGTGCTATGAAAATGTTTTTTCCAACAAAATATACTATTTAGTATCTATATCTATTCTCTCTATTATGCTATTAGGGATAGTATGTGTTTACGAAGAGAATATTTTTTCTTATTTTGCTTTATTTTATTATCATTATTATTATTATTATTATTATTATTATTATTATATTTTTTTTTGGTGCAAAATTAAATTAGTGATAACATGAGGACAGAAAAAGAAAAAACAGCTGGAGTACCCGGAGAAAACCCACGTTGACACAGGGAGAACATGCAAACTCCACACATAGCAAACCAAATAAGGATAATTCTGATGATAACATTTTGCAGTAAATTACACTTGAATGTGAAATCTGTTGGAAGTGAAACATGGAAGACAGAAGCCAAAGAAATAATAACAATGCGTATATTGAAAAATAAGTAACAAAATTATTATTATTTTTTCTGTTAGACTGTTGTAGTTGTTGAATTGTTTATATTCTTTTGTAATTTCTTAAGTGTTGATGATGATTTATATACTAATATCAACTATGCTATGAATAATAGTTCTAATTTACAGAGAGAATATTTGTTTTTCTATGAGAGTTTAGTAGTTGTTGCATTGTTTACAGTCTTGTATAACATTTTTTAGGGTGAAAAATGAAAGGAAACGTGAATAAATGAGAGGAGAAAGAAACCAACAACCGTAGTTGCTTCCATACAAGGCAAAAAGGGTCATTTAATGGACCTAAGTGAAGAAAATAACAACAATAATCCCTACAAAACAATATACAAATTACAGATAATTTTCAAATTTATCATGACTTGAAAATGCTCTTTATATTTAATAGGCCTCTTTATTTGATTAAGATTAAGATCATAGATGGATGCAGTATAAAAGCAGAGGTGATCCCATACCTCCTGAGAAATATTATTGGTTATTATAAATAACATGTTGAAGTGAAGCAACATGTACTGTCAAATTTGTCTGCATTTGATTTGTAGATTTGACAGAATGGTACACCATTTTGTCTTCTACATGTATTTGTCTATTTGACAGTTATTTAAGGGAGCAAACAATTTTGATTTGATCGCTTTCCATGCGTCTGCATTGCCTGCTCTTGTAAATGTAGTACTTAGTCTACCAGCAGCAGAATTTGTGGAAATGTTAGTAATTTTGCACACATAAACAAATCTTTAAAAAAGTAATTGTTTGCAAAAGTTACACCCTGTTATTCCTGTTCTAAGCATACATGTAATTAGTCATATGATCACACCCTCACTCCTTCTTAAATGTTGATAAAAAACAGGCCCTGATCTCAACCTGATTGAATACCTTTGGGAAGCTCTGGAGCAACATGTTAGCAATGATGGAATATCTCTTAATACATAGTGTTCAACTTTTAAAGCAGGAATCCACAGACTTGCATAATATATGCCAAGATTGCTTGTGTTGGACAAAAAACTTTCCTTTACTGTATGTTGTTTTTGTTTCTCTATAATTTCTCATCTGCATCTCTCAAATTTTGTATGCAAAGTTAGTGTAAACTAGTCCATACCCATTGAGTACAGCATACCATACCATGAAATAAGAAAAAAAAACAACAACATTCGGCCACAGGGGGAGCCACAGCGATTGGTCACATTTTAGCCATTTTGAAGCATTTTTCTGTTGTTATAGCGCCACCCAGTTGCCAATTAGAGTTAAATTTCTCCAGTCACCTTGAGGCGTCCTGTTCTACATATCTACCAAGTTTAGTAAAAATCCATATGGCGGTTAGGCTGAGATAAGAAATTAGCTCTCTAGCGCCCCCATTTTGTTTGATGGGGTCAATAATGGAGGGGTCCCCTCAGATTATGTGTGGTCATATGCCTACAAAGTTGCATGGTGATGGGTGAAACCCTTGAGATGTTATACACCTTTATGTGATGAGCCATGCCCTCCACAATATTCATTGCCTTATAGAAGCTCAGTTTTAGTAAGTTTTCCAACTTTTGCTGAGAGGGAACTTTAGATATTGGTCCCTAGATTATGTTCACTGCGTTTCATGCAGATCGGTCAAACTTCCTAGGAAGAGATCACTTGAGGCAAATTTGTTCCTCACAAAGAGAGGCATCTCTGTGCAAAGATTCATGTCTCTACGATGAAAGTTTGCAATTTCAATCGGTTGCTATAGCGCCCCCCATTGGCCAATTGATTTTATATAGCAAGATAAGATATAGTAAGGTGTCAAAATGGTTCTGGATCTCATTTTCCTCGACAGAGCCCAAACACTGCAGCAATGCCTCCTCCCGGTGTGTGTCTGAACATCATGGAGGCTCGTCAGAAGCAAAACGGATATGGAAGCTTCACCAACCCTGATAGGTTTTTCAACCAAGACTACCAGCAGCTGAAACAGTACTGTGTCGTCCGAGGAGTGAGGTACATCGACGACACGTTCCCCCCTGACAGGCACTCCATCGGTGAAGGGATACTGAGCCCTTCTGATCTGGCCCGTGTAGTGTGGCAGAGACCAGTGGTGAGAACAGACATCACAATGAATGTTAATGTTTAATCAAGCAGGTGATTTATTGTAGCTACACTGACTCAGTGTTTCACTGTGTAGCACATTTTCAACTTACAGTAAGAGTCTGTGTTCAAACTCAACCCGACACACAGGTTAGAGTGTTCTCCCTGTGTTGAATGATCTGCCTCAAGGGGGGGCTAGCTGGGTTTGTACATTCTCTTCATACCATCCCCTTGATTTATGATTTTTTTTTTGACCAGCATCCAATATGGGGATATGTAACAACACATTTGACTGATAACTGATACTGATGTAAATATATTCACTTTTTTCCTGACCTAATATTAATGATCATAAAGTCTTCTCTGTAGTGGAATTAACATCCTATTATGCATGTGTACTCTTATGATGATGGCCCACTAGCAGATGGAGACATGAAATACAGTACTTGTCAATGCATGTGATATTCATGCATCTCCCTGATGTTTGGCCATTGAACTGTCAGCTCATTGTTTTTTTTAAATGCGTACTTTTCTAATGCACTGAAGTTAATATAATACTGATCTAAACTTAATTCATTCATTTATTCATTTTCAGTAACTGCTTATTGTGTTTATGGTTATGAGGGGGCTAGCCTATCCCAGCTGACACTGGGCGAGAGGCAGGGTACACCCTGGGCAGGTCACCGGACTATCACAGGGCTGACACATAAGCCCCGTTTATACGACAATGATTTCAACTGAAAACGCTAAACTTTAGTTGCATTTTAGCCGATCATTTACACGACAGCGGCGTTTTGGGTGCCTGAAAACACAACGTTTTGAAAACGGGTTCCAGAGTGCAACTTTTTGGAAACGGCAGCGTCTCTGTTGTCATGTAAAGTTGCAATATGCAGTTCCTCTGAAAACGGAGACTTTTCGCACTTGCGCATTACGGTTCCAGTCACTAGGCACGCCGACCGTCACAACAACAATGCGGAGCTCTGTTTGTGCTGCTCACCCTCTTGATTTGAAGTGAAGTGTAGATCTGTTACTGTAGCAACTCCACCTCGTCGTCCATCCAGACAAAGTTATCTGTGCATGCTTTCGCCATTGTGTCTTCTTTGTTTTGGTTTGTAATCACCGCGTTGTAGAGGAAGGCGCTTCAGCGCAGGCGCTTGGCATCATGCCGTGGTGTTGCTTTGCAAATTTACACTGCCACCCATTGGCCTGGTGTGCACACTACAGCGTTTCCAGTAGATTTTGCGGCTCCGTGTGAACGCGGATCAATAATGTCGTCATGTAAACGCAGAAGTTTTTTAAAATGCAAAGGACAGACTTTTCCGTTTTTAAAGAAACTGTCTAAACAGGGCCATAGAGACCAACCATTCACACTCAACCATTCACACCAACCATTCACACTCACATTCACACCTACGGCCAATTCAGAGTCACCAGTTAACCTGCATGTCTTTGGACAGTGGGAGGAAGCTGGAGCACCCGCAGAAAACCTACGCTGACACAGGAAGAACATGCAAACTCTACACAGACGGACTTCCCCACCCCGGGATTCGAACCAGGAACTTCTTGCTGTGTGGCGACAATGCTAACCACTGCACTACCCATAATCTAAACTTAAAAAATAATTATTTCTTGTAGTTTTGCTCAAGGAGTAATGAAATGCTGAGATAAAGACTTACTTTATATTTTTAAAAAATGTTTTCTTATACCACTTAAGGTATTAAAGGTAATAAAGGACTCATACATTTGTGCATGTCAGTAGTCATTGGTAATGGTATTGCATTAAGATAGACTTGAGGAAAAAAGTAAACCTATTCTCTTTTTATTTGTTGTTTTTGACCCGTTAACTCTCTGTTTTTCAGAAAATTGCTCCTCATCCAGTCTTCGTACTTGACGGGGTCTCCAGGTTTGACTTTGGTCAAGGAATACTAAGTAGGAACATTTCTTAACTCTTAATCTTTTACTGTGTCTCCTCTTGTCGTTCTAACAATCCTATTTTGTATTTTTCAGAAAACTGCTGGTTTCTTGCCGCTATTGGAGCTCTGACATTTCAGAAGGACGTCCTCGGGCAAGTTGTCCCTCTCGAGCAAACATTTGATGAGAAATACTGCGGACTGTTCCACTTCAGGGTAATAACTAACAGGGCAACTTTAGATGTATATTTTCATTGAACGTTAATTAAAATTAGACTTACAAATTCTTTTGGACTGCACTTTACATTTTTGAAAATAATTAGCTGAAAAAAAGTGAAAAAGGAATATTTTAGAAATAATTACTGGCCAAACATTGACATAGATCTTAAGCAGTGACACATACAATACAGTGCCATGCTTTACTTTCAGCTAGGGTTGCAATGGTTGCAATGGTAAACTGGTTTCAAGGTACACTGTGATATTATAGTTGACAGTTATCGTACCATCTCATAAAAATATTAAAATAAAACTTTATTTCCTTCTTTTCTAACCATCCAGTTCTGGAGATTTGGAAGATGGGTGGACGTCATCATTGATGACAAGTTACCAACAATCAATGGGAGACTGATCTTTGTTCATTCCAAACACCAAAATGAGTTCTGGCCTGCTTTGATGGAGAAAGCCTATGCCAAGTATGAAAAAAAAAAAAAATTCTCACACATAAATGTAGTTTTCTGATACAGAGTTTTGTCTTATATTGGAAACAATAATATCACATCCACTTCTGTCAGAGTGTGTGGTTCTTACGTCGACATGAATGCTGGAACTCCTGCAGAGGCCATGATGGACTTCACTGGTGGTGTTCACATGTCTATCCAGCTGTCAGATCCCCCTGCACAACTGTGGGAGCTGATGTGCAGAGCCGGCCAATCCAAGTCACTTATGAGCTGTGGTACACCTCAAGGGGTAAATACAAATATATCACAAAAAATCACTGGCTGGCTCTCTGTCATATGTTTTGTAAACTGCACATGGATAAATTAGAGAGATGCTGAACAATGAACTGAATATCAACTTTAAAGAAAAAGACAAGTTGAAATGTTATTATAATTAGTTATATGTCTCAAGGTTAGAAATATGAAATGTTGATGGGTTCATACTCTTCCTGCACAAATTATTAAAGAAACATGTTTCTATAGAATACAAGGCCTACTGAGGTTAACAGGTGTGACACTGAAATCATGTGGCGTAAAGAAAAAAATCATCAGGGTGGAGCATCAGTGCATCCCTTGTTCCAAGTTGTTGTTTTTTCTGTCATTTTGGGAAAAATCTTCTCCTAATGAGCCATGCTGTAATGGTTTTACATGACTAACCTTGCTCAAAGTTTTTTAACCAGTAGTCTGACATTTCCAAAAATAGGCTTATTTGCTTTCTTGCTGATCAACCCAATCGGCAGAAAAATGTTGGCATCATTATACGTTTCTGCAAAACACAAATATACATTTGTGCATCATTATGTAGCAAATACGCTGAAACTTAACGTTCAAACAAGGCCGTGGTTTACATGCAGTAGCTTTAGGCACAAAAATTAATTGGTTATGGTTAGGAAAAGATCATGTTTTGGCTTAGAATATCTGATCTGGGGGCACAATAAATGTAGATAATGCAGTGATGTCTAATAAAAAACAAAACAAAGAAATAAATAAAAAAGGGTTTTCATGCCTAAAAAGCCACCGGAAACACAGCAATGAATTCAATCAATCAGTTTTATTCATGAAGCCCAATACCACAAATAACAATTTGCCCCAGAGTGCTTTACAGCATACGACATCCCTCTGTCCTTTGGACTCTCACAGCGGATAAGGAAAAACTCCCCCAGAAAATCCTTTAACAAGGAAAAAAATGGTATAAACCTCAGGAAGAGCAACTGAGGAGGGATCCCTCTTCCAGGACGGACAGACGTGCAATAGATGTCGTACAGAACAGATCAGCATAATAAATTAACAGTAATCCGTATGAAACAATGACACATGAAGAGAGATGCAGGACAGACGGTAATGACAGTAGCTTACAACAACATTAATTTAAGTAATAATATTATTATAATAATTCTAGTTATTGTGGTACAATATGTTGTTGGTATATATTAATATCTGATAGTATACATATGTGACAATAATTATATGTGTATAATAATAGTAGAAGTATGACTAATGATAACAGCAGCAGCAGGAGGCATCTGGCAGGACCATGGCAGCAGCACAACCACACACGTCATGCTGTCCAGGCACCGCTGCAATATGAGTTAACCTGAGAGACAGTGGAGCACAAAGGCTCCGGAGAAGAAGCAGTAGAGCCGAGTTAGCGAGATGCAGTAACAGGACATGAATGTTAGCAAAGGAGAGAGAGAGAGAGAGAAGGAGAGAAGGTGCTTGGTGTATTATAGGAGGTCCCCCGGCAGACTAGGCCTATGTCAGCCTAACTAGGGGCTGGTACAGGGCAAGCCTGAGCCAGCCCTAACTATAAGCTTTATCAAAAAGGAAAGTCTTAAGTCTAGTCTTAAATGTGGAGACGGTGTCTGCCTCCCGGACCGTAACAGGAAGATGATTCCACAGGAGAGGAGCCTGATAGCTGAAGGCTCTGGCTCCTGATCTACTTTTGGAGACTTTAGGGACCACGAGTAACCCTGCATTGAGAGAGTCTGCACATGCTCAGAGCCTGAGCATGTGCAGTAGAAAGCAAACCTGGAAGCTGGAAACCCCTTTTGACTTTTGCACTTAGAGTAGCAAGCCTTTTTTCACTGAACTGAATGGACGCTGTCTTGAAGTCTGATATCCAGTTCTTATGCTGCTTTCCAAAAACTTTTGAAAAATTCCACATGAAATGCCAAAGTTGGAATTCCTACTTGTAAACTTAGAGGAAATCCATCTATCCTGACTTCATGATGAAGCAGTTGTTTGACATCACACAGCTATGGCAGCACCCATGGAAAAGTACATTGTAAATGGTAAACCATTAATTAAAAGGCAATGTTAATGTTTCCCTGTACTTAATTAAAATAACACAATCCAACATATAGTAAAACCTGTTCTGGATGTAAACTGATGTCAAAATAGGCTGCAAATGTTATTCAGTAGCTGGTTACGGTTAAACAATGTTTTGTTTATATATGCAAAGAGGTTGCACTGCTGAGAGTTCAACTGTGTGTACACTTGCCAAAGAATTTCAGCAGGGAAATTTCGACTTCCAACTTTGAATGGAAAGCAGCATTATAATTTATCCATGGTTGAGAGGCTCCTGTTTACAGGTTTTGTCGTCATATAGCATCAGCTGTGGGTTTTAGCTTTCCATTTACCATACAAACATGATTGGTGTAAGTGCCCTTTACAGTACATGTCACATTCACCCATTCACACACAGTCACACACTGGTCTGGTGGCCAAGGCTACTATACGTGGTGCCACCTGCTACTCAGTAACTATTGTAATTCTCCTCTAACTCTAAAGCAAAAGGGCGTTTTTCCCAAAATCGCATCACATCTCCACTTAAGTTGTGTCTACAACACATACCTGCATATTCTCTAATCGTACAGGTCAGTCGACTTTAATCATTTATAAATGCTTTTGGCTTGTAGGAGACCCCTGACAACACTGTCTCGAAAACTGGATTGGTCCAAGGCCATGCCTACACAATCACAGGTTTGAAACAGGTGAAGAATTACACATATTGCACTTGGAATTTGAAGTAACAATACAATAAACGGTTGTACAATAGTAATCATAAAGACAATATTACCAACAGGTAGAAATTGCACTTTTTAACTCCTACTGAAGCATATATTTTGTATGATCAATGGAATAATTTCTTGCATGTGTCTCCCATGATGATTGCTGGTCAGATGATGAGCCAAGGAAAACTAGTAAACCTGGTGCGTTTGTGGAACCCATGGGGCAAAGGAGAGTGGAATGGAGACTGGAGTGATCGGTGAGAACGACTCTTACTCAGTGATTGTTTCACAAAGACATGGTTCTGATTTGCCGATACATTGAGATTATTTTTTCAATGGCAAGATAAGTGAAGATGTATGTATTGTCATACAACATTCTGACATGCCTTTTTTTCCACATTTGCTTTTAGCTTAAAGCCAACCTGTTGGCAAAAAGCTAGGGGTCTTTTGTTGTATTGAAATACAACCACCTCAGTGGTCTTCACTGGCATAACATGGGGTTCCTCAAGGTTCCATTCTTGAACTTTTGTTGTTTTATTGTCATATGCTGCCATTGGTTCACATATTAGTGAATGAGGCCCATTGGCTGTCTGTCAGTTTTAGAATAGATTTTAATATTATTATTGTTCAATGGATAGGTGCCTGATTACTTGTCAGACATGCTCTCAATTTATTCTCCCCTAATTTATTTAAGTCCTGTGACACTGGCTTTTTAGTTGTTCCTTGGGTGAGGACAAAGTACTACAGGGAGATGGCATTTAGTGTCTGAGGTCCTCACCTCTGGAACAGTCTGCCAGAAGAGCTGAGGGCAAAAATCTGTAAATATCTGTAAAAGGAACCTTAAAACTTACCTTTTTTGTTTAGAATTTTTGTTTAATTCTTTTAAAAATGTATCTTCTTTTTTATCTGCCCCTTTCTATTACCTGTACTTTTCCTTATATTGTATTTAGACTAGAGATGCACCAATCCAGCTTTTTCAGTTTTGATACAGATCGCAGTGCTGTGGCTTTGATTATCAGACGATAACCGATACTGATCCGATACCATGGTTGACCTAAAAAGCTATATACCTTTAACTGTAGAACAGAAAAGACGAGAGGCATCAGGCATTGATGACTACACAGTTCTTTCCTAAGATAAAATGAAACAAGATGAAAGAGATTAATGCAATGATGAACTATTTATTTTTAACAGAAATAAACAATTGTGCAACAGCAACTGAAATAGTGTGAAATACCTCCACACAGCAGATTCTCTCCTTCGCTCCATGACGTATGATGTAGCTCATGTTGCAATAGATTTAAAGGGAAAGGAGCGCCGCAGGTATAGGTTGCATTTTCCGATACCCGATCCATCTATTTTGATGATATCGGGGCTGATATTCGATCCAGATATCGGATCGGTGCATCCCTAATTGTATTTTTGTTGTTTTGTTAAGCACCTTGTACTGCAATTGTGCACAAAAAGTACTGTATAAATTACTGACATTTAAATTTACAGTAGCTTCCATCCTTTCGGTAACATAAAAGAGTTAAAGATGTCATCTGGAAAAAGAGCAGCTTGAAATGAGAAGCTTGTGAAAACTGTCTTCTGAAAATCTCCCCTTGTTTTTTTTAAAACTGGTTTTGCCAGTTTCAGTGAAGTCATCCCCTATGGGGCCCTGCCTTAGAGGTAACTTAATGATAGGCTTTTCATTCAAAGCACTACACTGTCTGAGGCCTGAGCCTGAAGAGGTGTTACATCATGCTTCTGAATGTCAAACAGTTAATCATAAGATATTGTCTCACCTCTCTTGAAAAACTGTTGTCAAGGTCACCGCTGTGGCAAACTGTGAGTGCCAAAGATCGTGAAATGTGCCTTTCAGTGGCTGACGATGGAGAGTTTTGGTAAGCAAATTCACTCAAATGTATGAAACTTTTCATGGCATTACACCTACATGCGTAGTAGCAATTACAGCAAGAACTACAAATCAGTGTATACTCAAAGTTAAGTGTATCTAAAATATAAGATATCCACAACTATGCTTTATCAAAAATTAATCTCTGATGTTAACAGGATGACTATTGGAGACTTCTGTAAGTTCTACGAGAATCTTGACATCTGCTCCCAGTATCCCGACTTCCTTGATGCACACTCCTCTTACCGCTGGAAGACTTCAATGTATGAGGGCAGATGGGTTGCAGGAACAACTGCTGGAGGATGCGCGAAAAATAAAGGTACTTCCAGGATATCTGGACTTAATTAATAAAACTTGATATAGTTTGTCATACCACTGAAGCAAATGTGTGCTTTTTTGCAGTGCCAATGATAAAGTTCCATCCATTCATTTTCTGTAATCGCTTATTCTCTCAAGGGTCGCTGGGAGGCTTGAGCTTAGAGTGTATAAAATAATGGACATAGCTACCGTGACATCACCCATTGGTTTGTGGACTCCCCTTTTGAAGCCTCGAGTTCAGCATTTTGGCCATTGCCAAAATTTTTTTGGAGACAAAATCATTTTTGATCGAGGGGTGGATCTGACTCACTGACTGTGCAATGCCTCACAGACAGCCTGTTACTCAAGCGGCCCCACCCTTAGATATGTGTAACTTTTAGCCTTAATAATATATAAATTTATGAGTTATATAAGAATTAACGCCCCTGTACAGTTGTCATGACTGTTGGTATTAGCTGTAGAGACCAAACCATTTTTGTTACAGGCTGGAAACATATTTATTTTTGCTTTGATGTTAGAAATTTTAACATGGGCTTCAAATGACCCTTCACTGAGTCCCACCCCTTGAACACAGACTGGCCAATCATAGCATAGCATCAGCTAGCTCTGACAAGGGTCTGACAGCTACACGGTTGTGCTCCATAGACTCTCGTGCAGTCACTTCAGATTTCCGTCATTTTCAGGCTGGTTTTGTGGGTATTGAGTTAAACATTGTGCCTGGGGCACCTTTATGAGTAATACTCATTACCTAGAGAGACTGGAAGGAGATACACATTTCTTCCCCTTTCCAAAACCAAAATCAAATCCTGAAAAGTGCAAGCCATTACCAATAACATATGATTTCAATTTCAACAAATCAATCAAATCACTCACCTGATTCTTTGCAAAATTATACAATGCAAAAAACACTTTCTCCTGTTTCTCTTCCAGACAGTTTCTGGACTAATCCACAGTATCGGGTCAAGATTGGCGGTGAATATTCAGGGAAAGATGGCGAGAAAAATGTGCTGATATCTCTCATGCAAAAGTCTGACAAAAGGAACAGACACCTGGTTCAAAATTTCTACATTGGATTAAGCGTGTTTGAGGTAAACGTTACCCTTTATTGTGTCTGTCACAGTATAAGGCCTATTAGGGACATGTCATGTATACAATAGACATCCCTGTCAGGCCCTGACAGGGTGGAGAACTTTTTTATGGGCTCTTGACAATGAGAGCAAAATTTTGGTGAGGGGAAAAGTGGCATTGCCAGTTTTCAAAATAGCCTGCATATCTGTGGTTGGGATGGGAGGCCCACTTTGAGAAAAACTTTGTTCCCCTGCCCATAATTTGTAAATAAGTAAATAAAAATAAAATAACTTATAATATAAGTTGGGTGAAAGTTAAACAATAACTGACTGAATAACTGGATAACTGAATAACTAACTACACTAAGCTGTGTATCACGCTGACGGGAAAAGACAGTTTTTTTCAACGGTGTTCGACGCTGGGAGTCACTGATCAAGCGGTGGTTTTTGACAACTTCAGAGTGAGACCAAGTTGTCTTAACTCCTCAAACCTGTTCGGAAAACAAAATTTAATGATTGATGATGAGAGCAATGATTCACTCAAATTTTGTGAACATCAAAGGAACTTTATCCTAACACAGGTGTGCATTTGGGGGCGCTTTGGAGCTTGCTGGCCACACGCAACCCTATTCATTCATCTAGAGATAAAACATCTCAGATTTTTTAAGGAAGCTATATTCTGAGGAGTCAAAGGAGGGTCGCAGTAAATCGAATGTGAACACAGTAAATGAGTCAAAGTCCATGCAACAGAATGTTAGACCACAGCTGGCTACCTAGGGAGGTCTAATGTAGGTCTTACTCTGCTTTTCATCTTGAGTAACTGCATATGTACACATAATAATACATTATCGTAACTGAGTATTTATTCATACTCATTAACTTAATTGCTTTTGTCTCCAACATAAACACATCTTCCACTGATTTCCCTCAAGGTGAAGGAACAAGTAAGACACAATTTTATCTCAATCCCACAGTAAATCTCCATCCACATTGTGAAGCTCAGCTAAAAGATATAAACTGCAGAGGACTGAAGTATATTTATTTATTACTACAGTACAAGGCACAGAGAGGGAAGTTCCCACCCTCTTTCTTCAGCAGCAACGCACCCGCCGTCCAAACTTTGACCTTCATAAATGCACGTGAGGTGATGGAGTTTGTAATGCTGAAGCCTGCTGAATACCTGATTGTGCCATGTACCTTCAAACCAAACGAGTCGGCCTCCTTCATCCTGACCATCTTCTCCAAGGAAGAGACCCATGGCTAGTACGCTCACTCTCTCCACACTTACTGTTTGTATGACCACGTCACAAAATCACCCCAAAAGAATCTGCACAGCATGTGTCACACATTACTGGTGTTTTACTGAGAAAGAAAAAAAAACACACTAATCCCATGCAAAATGTGTTTGGTCTTTCCCAACAGTGAGAATTCTGGTGATCATGAGCCAGTACCAAAGGTGTGCCAGATTTAATATTATCAAAATATTATTCTGATATTGTGTTACATGTTCTTAACTATACTTAATGTGAATATGTTTTGACCATTGCATTTCATTTGGGATAAAATAACTTAATTTCTCATTCTCTTATTTTGATTTCCAGCTCGAAGAGGTCACAGATGCACAGGATGATGAAAATAAGAAAACATTTTTCCGCCAGCACTCTGACAAGGTAATGTTTGCATACTTGCTAGCTAGCGTTAAACCTTTTAAGAAAAATGTATTGAAAAATCCACCAGCTTTCACATACTTTAAAACTGAAGTTATCAATATTCTGAATAATGGGTCAAATAACTATGCATAAAGTGAGAGGGGTCATTCATAGCTACAAACCCACAGATAATTATCACGACTCCACAGTTCTTCTCAGCTTGAGGGAGCATTTTAATGTTTTTCAGCTCATTGTTTTGGTTTAATGGAACACAGTTTTACTGCTTTGATCTGTCTTATTTGCCTCATCAACCTCATTTCCAGCCACAGCTAATTTTAAATGTTGTCTTCGACCCCCCGCCCCAGCACCAAACAGCAGACATTAAAAAGTGAGCTTTAAGGAGAGTGAATATTGGATGTCCATTTGTCAGGTAGACAGATACACAACTAAAAAGAATGCTAATGGGCGTGGGGATGGTTTTGTTTTTGGTCTGTTTTCATGTGGCTGACAGAAAATTCACCAATGAAAGCTTATAGAAAGTTTACCACAGTCTAATATATCTGTTTTAATTTCATTTCCAGTACGAAGAAGTGGATGCTGAGCAGCTCCAAAAGCTTCTAAATGAACGCATCCTGCAAGGTTTGGACTGTGAAATAATATTAAGAGATGTGATAAACAAGAGAGCTCAAAAACATCACAATACATTGTTATTGTCTTAAATTATATGTGAACTGCTATATTAAAGGGTTTATACCTTGTTTCCACACAGTTTTGTTTTGTGTCCATATCTGTGTACAGTATAGGCAGTAGCGACTCGTGGTGAAATTGGGTGGGAGGGCTAACGCATTAGGCCTATGGCCTATACTGATCAATGGTTCAGCTGCAGTAACAGTAGCTATGTTTCCATCCAAAAGTGATTGGAATCATTGGGAAATGCGCATTAAAAGAAATACGAATCCTGTGTGTTTCCATTAAATGTACAGACTTTGGTGAAAACTATGAGCTCCGCAGAACCGGAAACAAAACAAGTCTCGCATTCTTCTTCTTCTACGTTTTCTGGTGGTTGGTAACCAGCTTATAATTGCATTACCGCCTTCCCGACCCGGAGTGTGGATATCACCATGGAGAGAGGTGCGCTACGTCAGACTTAATTCGAACATAACTGTTTCCATCCTCCGTTTTGCGAATCAACATTTTTTCGAATCAACCAAAACCCGACTACAGTGAGCGAATTTTAGTTTGTGCGAATCAGGGGATTTTAATTTGAATTTTGGCGTTTCCATCATAATTTTCCGATGCGATACTTCTAGATGCGCATCTAAACAGGCTGATGGAAACATGGCTAGTAACATCACACTGAGATACATAACCAGGTTACAGCAACAATGCGCTACAACAAAACTAGAGAATTAGGCTAACTACAAAAATGTTCTGATACCAAAAGCTCTTTCTCTCTCTCTCTCTCTCTCTCCCTCTCTCTCTCTCTCTCTCTCGCTGTCTCGTTCGCACGCCCGCATGTGTGTGCATACAGAAAGAAAAGGAGTAATGCTCCTTTAATGAGAGGTTAGGGCTTGGGCTTAGGGCTGGGCGGTATGGCCTAAAATCAATATCACGGTATTATTTTGGGGGGATGCAGTGAACGTATGATATCGCCGTATCGTCTTCTCTCTTTTTTTTACACCTTAAACAAGTCTAGGATGGAAACTATTTATCGTCAGAAGTAAAATGGTTGCTAATCTATTATTGTGTATAACGTTATACAGTATGTATACACCTTAGAGGGAAGAGGGAGGGTCGGCGGCTCCCGGGCCCCCTTCTCCCGTGGGCCTGGGTTTGCGGCGGCTGGCCAGGCCACCTCCATCACATAGCGAGGGAGGTGTGTGAGGCAGGCAGGCCGGCCGCCAGCCCCGTTCTGCCGCCGGAGTACTGCGGTATGAAAGTAACCACAAAAGCAGTACTGCGGCTCATGTTTACTGCGGTAAGTTACCGTCACCGCGAATACCGCCCAGCCCTACTTGGGCCTACCTTATTTGAAGAGAAGCTCACATCGACGGCCATTTGATTTTTGGATGAGGTCCCGCTCGATAGACAGCATTTAAAATAATCCACCTCGTTCACTCTCGCACTACAGTAACAGCAGGCAGGCCCTCACTGTACTTCCAAGCACTGTCATCGGCCAAAAGTCAGTGGCCTGGGCTGAATGAACTTAGCCCAGCTGGACAGTAAATCAAGGGGGCTTGTCACGACACCTGACACTCACGATGTGACAACAATGATTGGAAGCTGATTCTAGGAGTATGGGCTGTAAAAAATCAGCCCATTTAGATAAATCCTGCGTTTTTGTGACTATTTTAGTGCTGTTGCTGCTATAGGTTCCACCAGAAACAATCAGTTCTAAGGTTTAATAACTAATATTTTAATATTTTCTTTAATTTAATAATTTTCTCGTCTTTACTGTAAAAGATAGGCAGGGCTTAGTCCCGCAAGCCCATTTATACCAGCCGCCTCTGAGTATAGGCAATGTGTTTAACACAAGGATAAGCAACTCTTTATGGATGAATAGAAATGCCACTGCATAAATGGAAGACAAGTTAATGTTGAGTGTTTTTACGCAGTCCATTCTTGTGTAATATGTGTATGGAGCAGTACAGAGACAAAACAGGACCAATAATAGAGTGGTTATTTGAATTTTTTTTTTTTTTTTTGGTAAAATACCTGAAATACGTTTTGTGGTTAAGAGACTTTCACGTTTTATTTTCTGACATAAAATACATTAAATACCCCATTCGTAATTTTGAAGCTTTATGTGTCTTAAAAAACATGGTTGCTAAGAAGTGGCTACATGAGACTCCAGTGGCATCATGCCAAACCACGCCGAACATGGCTTTAATGCCTCATTGTGTTGGCGACGTTGAAGCCATACGACCTAGGTTTAGTTTGTTTACAGCCTAACATAAGTTACTTCTGGTGACTGCATTGCATGTATTGTATGCAGAGCAAGAAAAAAGTGGGGAGGCTGGCCTGTAAGGTGTTTCGTGAAATATTCTGTTACAGGCAGATCCATTATGCATGTATTCTATATATTACACAGCTAACATGTTAATGTTAGCTAGCTTCACATGCTACAGAACTTTTCACATGGGAACAATGTATAAATAGAGCTGCGTTACATTTATAAATCTGTTAGCTAACTTGTTTTATGCTAACTTCCAAAAGTTCTCAGAGGCATGAATGGACCTGGACTTACATATGCAAACAGAGCTATGTGGAAATGAGGCATTAGGCCAAAGTATGTCTCCTACTGATTTCTCTTCTTCTTCTTCTTCTTCTTCTTCTTCTTCTTTTTAAGGGGACTTGAAATCTGGAGGCTTTACCATTGATGCCTGTCGCAGCATGGTTGCTCTGATGGATGTATCCTGTTGTGATGCATGTGACTGTAACAAAATATAGTCATTCTTTCTACTGTAAAAAAAAAACACCAATAAAAGCTTCTATACTAAAATCTACCAACAGGACATGTCCCAGCAAGAATCAGATCCAGATTCGGGGAGAAATGAACAACTTCATTAACCAAGATTATATGTTTCCCTGACATTAACATGTAGCGGTGTAGCAGTGCAGGTTACACTTGCACTCGCAGTAATGTACCTGGGGCAGATGACCATATATCTGTCACAAACGAACGTCACTTTGTTTCAAAAGTAGAAAAAAACATTGGAAACAGAGTATACAGAATGATCTGAGGATTTTGCTTACAAGGAGTACTGTTACCTATGTTTATGTCATTACTTGAAACTTCGGCCTTGTTTAATATGGACTAAGGATGCATGATAATATCGGCATGTCATCAGCAAAGGTCAGGCTAAGACATGAAACAACATGTGCAGCTGTGATACCTTAATGTTGAGCTAGACATCGATCACTGGCAAACTGAACAGTGAGGAATTTGTTCGTCTGTGGAGGAAGGTCGTTGCATACAAGGTAAAAGGAACCAAGTGCGGCACAAACATTTCAATTTTTATGTAATATTTACACACAACTGTTTTGCAGCCTTGTAAATCTACCATTAATTCATATGCATTAGACTATAGATATGGAAGACTAAAATGATGATTATTGGTGTTTTCTTCATTGATCAGGACATTTTCTTCCTCACTGATGTTTCACGAACTGGAACCCTGTCAATGAGTGAGCTGAGGAATGCTTTCGAAGCTTCAGGTAGACCAGTTTAGGATTCATTCACTCACTTGATTATTGGTTTATTAAATGTAATGAAAAAAATCCCTGTGCCATTTAAAAGTCAGTACCAAAGAACACTTGGAAACATAAACATGTGAACAGTGTGTGCATACACATAAAAAAGTACATTCTCAACAAAGAAACTGATATTAAATGAATAACAGAGGACGTGTTGCGTTAATGTGCCAACTCTGCCTCTTCTACATAACTACATATACAGACGCAGCTTTACTGAGTTGGATACAGTAAGGATGGATGATATTTAAGAGGGAATTTGAGAATCTGAACTGAATATGTGTTATTATTATTACTGTTATTATTTTTATTGCATAATAATGACTGAATCTGCAGCAGCTCACCTGAAATCTCCATTTGGGGAAAATAATGTCTGCTAAGAATAACTGACATTCTTCATCACAATTGCTTTTACACTGACTCTGCATTTCTCCTTTATATGCAGCTTGCAGTGATAGCATCTTTCAGCTAACTGTTTCTTATCATTATGGCCTGCAACTTCAACATTTTGGCTCAGTGTTACCACTCTCATATCTAGCAACATCATCGCAGTAGGCAGCAGATTCCAATCTCCAGTAAACCCACTGTACACCACAAACTCAGCACCAAACAGCAGAAAGACACTGTTAGAGACTGTTGGCTGGTAGACGGTATTTAGTCGCTAAAAAGCCAGACATTTCCCTGAGGACTTTGTGAACACAAATAACAGGGCTGAAAACAGGTTGAATGTTGGAGCTGGAACAAAGCTCCAAATTGCTGCTAATATTGCTCAGTATCTGATAAATTTGTAGGCATCTTTGAGGTATATAATAACTACATACGGGACCACAAGATGGCGCCTATGCATTCCAGTGGAGTTTCTTGCCTGATGCGTACACCAAAAAAAGTTTCTAGCTTCGATGTTTATTTCCACAGTATGTGGCCCGCGGAATACGCGCAGTAGTGTTTCTCCTGCTAGGCCCGCCACGAATTCTTGCTCTGCTCATAGACTTTACATTGCACGTCTGTCCGTCCTGGAAGAGGGATCCCTCCTCAGTTGCTCTTCCTGAGGTTTCGACTGTTTTTTTCCC
Organism: Epinephelus fuscoguttatus; assembly: GCF_011397635.1. Taxonomy (NCBI): domain Eukaryota; kingdom Metazoa; phylum Chordata; class Actinopteri; order Perciformes; family Serranidae; genus Epinephelus; species Epinephelus fuscoguttatus. The sequence continues at coordinate 34,272,953 of NC_064765.1, read as the reverse complement.
CCGTTAAAGGGTTTTTTTGGTGGGAATTTTTCCTTATCTGCTGTGAGAGTCCAAAGGACAGAGGGAAAATTGGAAGCAAGGTTGAGCTGCTTTCCTGGGAGTTTGGTGGGCACCTGTTTGCATACAAGTTTACCACATCAGTTTGAAAGGTGATAATAATATCATATGCAACTTTGTAGGCATATGACCACACATAATCTGAGGGGACCCCTCCATTATTGACTCCATCAAACAAAATGGGGGCACTAGAGAGCTAATTTCCTATCTAGGCCTAACCGCCATATCGATTTTTACTAAACTTGGTAGATATGTAGAACAGGACGCCTCAAGGTGACTGGAGAAATTTAACTCTAATTGGTAACTGGGTGGCGCTATAACAACAGAAAAATGCTTAAAAATGGCTAAAATGCAACCGATCGCTGTGGCTCCCCCTGTGGCTGAATGTTGTTGATTTTTTTTCTAATGTTTGGTATGACTAAGTCATGGTATGGTATGCTGTACATAATCACGGAAACTGTCAGTCAGTCATTCTGTCTGTCCCACGTTTTTCTACTCACTGACGTGGTCAATCTATGTGAAACAGCACATAGGCATTGAGGATTGGCATAGGTAGAAGGTGACAAAGCTACCAATGGGTATGGACTAGTGAATATAGAATAAAGAAAGTTGTCATGATTAAATTTACACTGAGACTGCATTTGTGGCTAATTGTGTAAGTGAAAAACACCTAAGTGTTGAAAGAATAAACTACATTTCCAAACTGCTCCTCCTGTGTGTGTGTTGCACAGGAATGAGAGTCAAGGATGACATGCTCAATTTGATGGCTCTACGCTACGGTGCCTCTTCTGGCCACATGACGCTGGAGAGCTTCATCAGTCTCATGCTTCGCTTGGGCTGCATGTACAGTAAGTGAAGTCAAATGAAACAAATGGTGATAATAGATAAGACATAAGAAGTTACTGTCTACCACTATTGCCTTATAAATATGTTAAAATACACATTCGTTCCCAGTTAGTAAGTCTGGTCTAGTTGCAATTTATAACACTTATGGCTTAAAGTGATACAATTTATTTTCTTTTTGTGTGATGCCCAACAGAAATCTTCCAACAGCTGTCTGATGGGAAAGCCATGAATCTCAAAGAGTCAGAGGTAGTAATACATATTCTTCTTGTCAGAAGTCGTAGATATAATGCCACAGTGTAACTTAATGATACATTTTCAGGAATAAAAAATGCAATTTTGTGTACATGTTGCATTAATAACCTCTCTCTTCTTTATTTTCAGTGGATGTACGTTTCAATGTACACTTAACCCAAAACAGGAAGATGGACGGCGCAATTCACAACGACAAAACGGGTAGATGTTTCAAACGAGTGCCTTCTTTTCATTTTAAAATCTGCATCAATAGATAAAAGCTGTGTTTTTCTATGAATAATTCATTACACAATATGAACTGTAACTAAAAGGTTCTCTATTTTCACTACTACATTTCTATTGCAGTAAAATACACAATAATGTGAAAATATAACCAATCCTTTGTGGACATGTTGATAGGCTCGATATGGAATTGCATTATGTTAAAATGATAGACTGAGTTACTGCACTTTTTTTTGGTATTATTTGTAGACTGTGACTTTTCACCCACAACAAATTTCAGATTTCAGGATATAAAATGTAGTCACTTTAACTGCAAAAACCATGTTGACCATTTTCTATAACTTTTTCAAAAATAATAATAAAAAGATCTGACCTGTAAGTACAAGCGTGTGATTTGGTCTTGGCTCCTCTGTTGTCTGTCAACCACTTGCTCTCTGCAAATTTCAATCCGTACAAATAGTTTACTATTGACCATTGATTTTATCACAGAGGAACATTTTGATTGTTACATATGTATAACTGCAAGAAGAAACAAAGATATTTCTTCTTTTCTATTTGGAAATGCAAAAAAATGTGCACTCAAATGTAGCATTAATGACACACCATGCATAACCACTCTGTGCCATGTATAATTCAAGGGTGCGTTCCAAATTGTATACGTTTTGTTTATAATTTTAGTAGGTACTGCACCACCCTTAAAAAGTACATAATATTGCATGCAGTATGGACACAACTGGAACATACTACTGTCTCATAACATTACGCCTTGAACTTTGACCCTCTTGTTTTTATATCCATTACCTTGGAGATAAAAGAAACACAACATACTGAGTTTGCCAGAAACGGAGATCAACCCAGGAAGCTCTGCTGTTGCTACTTTGCAATGAATGTAGTTTGACTTTGAAGTTGTGCACAGACCGTACATTCTAACATATTATATTTGCAACAGTGAAATTACATCTACAGTTCTCTGTTATTTTTATTTTTACACCTACACCCTATTGTTGTTTGCAATATTAGTACTATGGGCATTGGAATGCACAGTAAGTTGGTATGAAGACTTTGCCACTCACATGTTCACAGATTAGTGTTGCACTTCTGCCATCTTGTGGCTGCAAACAATATCAACAGCAATGGGAGGCTTTTAGCTGACTCTCACTGCAAAGAACTGAAATACATATAGCAGGTGAGCCTTTGTGGGCTTAGTTTGTTAATATGCTGTTTCTGCCTGACCAGCTGACTCACTCATATAAATCTATAGACTAAGATAGTGACGAGGTTCTGTATTAATAAGGTTCCAAAACAGGAAATGATTGGTGAGCTTGCTTAACCCTTTGTCACCTGTTAATAAGACAACATGTTGATGCAAAACTAGAGCACACGTTTCTTGGATAAACATGAGACAAATTTGATTTAAAATATGGCATTCAATAATTGTTCAGAAGTTACATTTGTACATTAATGCCACTACTTTAAATACTGTGACAACATCGCACAATCTGTCAGCTTCCCTTTGAATTTCATTTTGAGAATAGAGTATTACTTTTGGCCATCCAGAGAGGTCACAGTGATTTTAATTAAAGGTTGATAACATCCAACTTTAGCAATGTACCCACTTCTTTTTGTTTCCATTTTAGCCTGAATAGTTCATGGTCTGTCCGATGATTGATCACACCCTGTCCAAACCTTTGATGTGCCCCAAGCTCCCACAAGTGTCATCAAGCATGAAAATACGTCCAGCCTCCTGCACACTACACCTAACAAAATTTTGCTCTCTGCATCTTAATTTACAAGTAGAATCACTGCCTTGAGGTTGTATGCCTCCGCAGACCAGTCAAGTTGCAGTTTACATCCAATGTCTGTCCACACTCATATGTAGCCATGACAGCAGACAATGACCTGAATATGGATTCCTGGAAATTCTAAAAACATGGATGCTTCACACACATCTCCAACCCAGCAGCACATACAATCTACACAATCAGCATAGTTTGGAGGATTATCACCAATTCAGTATCTGACCAAATGTCTCCCCTTCTGTTCCTGAGATAAGGTGTTGAGTAAAGGCCAGAAAAGTGTTTTTACAGAACATTATGATGTCACAATGAAGCTGACCTTTGACCTTTTAGATATAAAAAGTCATCACTTCGTTCTATTATTCTATTAGACATTTGTGTAAAATCTTTGGGGAAAGAAGTCTTCAGTTATGGCCAAAAACATATTTTGTGAGGTCACAGCGACCTTGACCTTTAACCACCAAATGCTAATGAGTTCATTCTTGAGTCCAGTTGGATATTCGTCATTATCAGAAGAAATTTCCTGAGGACCTTCTTGTGATATTGCATTCATGAGAATGAGATGGACACGAGATCACAGTGACCTTTGACCACAAAATTCTAATTAGTTATTTTTTGAGTCCAAGTGGATGTTTGTGCCAAATTTGAAGAAATTTCCTAAAGGCTTTTTTGAGATATTGTGTTCATGAGAATGGGATGCATGGACAACCATATGGCTGCTTCACACAGTGCATGGCAGAGTTTAATGAAGAAAATTAATGATACCTTTTTTTAATTATTATTTTGCACTGTATATTGGTGAAAAAGTTTGCATGTTCTCCCTGTGTTTGCAAGGGCTTTATTCTCTAAAGACATCCAGGCTGGGTGAGCTGGAACTTCTATATTGACCATGAATGACATTGTGTACAGTACAATGAATGTCTGTCTGCCAACACCATGTTAGTGCTGTGACAGGCCAGTAATAACACCTGTGAGTGTACCCTGCCTGTTACGTAATGCATGCTTGAATACACACCTTCCATCTATCATCACCAGTGGGATAAGGTACAGAAAACTAATGGATCTTCATATATAAGTGTGACATTTTTTGACTATCTTGAGTTAAATACACATTGCTGGCCTCATGAAATAGTGGCTCTGCCACTGCAAGGCACAGACAGCCCTGGGAGATGAGCACTGCTTTTACAAGCACAGACAAGCACAGATGTGGCAGATACATATTGCCAGCAGCCAATGTTGCTCGCAAGACAGTTTTATGTCTCAACTACTACTGTGAAAATAAAAGTCAAGAGGTTTTGAACAAGTCAGGGTAGCATGAACTGATGAATGAAATGGAAGCTACTTGTTTTCTTTCATGCAGAGAAAATGCTCTTATATAATCTCTCTCCCTCCCTCTGCCTCCACCTGCCTGTTTGTCTATTATCTACCCACATGTCCGCCCACATACTGTATGCAGCTCTGACAACTAAAATCTTATGTTACATGACGTGCGGTAGGTTAAGTCTCATGTTCTTTTAAGAAATGCCACTACAGGTGGAGTTTCATAAAGAAACACCCCATAATGATAGCAGTACCCTGAGGCGTTTGCAGGCCAAATAAGAACTGAAGCTTTCTCTCTAGTGCTTGTTGTTCCACCCAGACTTGGCACTTTTCCTTTCTGGCTGGTGAGGTAAGATTAAGATATTCATAGGCAAGCAACATTTTAAACAGCTTGATTTACACTTTTCACATATAGTTTAGCAATTTGTGGTATTGTGTTGTCGATGTTGTTACTTTTGAGACACTAAAATGACTGCCTGTGCAACGTAATTTAAGAGTCATAACTGATCACAAAATGGGGCAGATGTGTGGGAGGTCTTTTTTTTACACTTTTTGTTACTTCTTATTGCAATGGTTTATTTTGGTGTGCAAAAGAAAAAGAAAAAAAAACCTTAAAATTAAAATACATTGAAAAAAATTATTAGACTTTTGGCTTTTTTTCCATTTTTTTAATGAGTTGGATTGAAAAATCTAATATTTGTTCTTTGCACACAAAAGGCTTATCTCAATTCTTATTCACTAATTTGTTGAAATCCGCATCAGTGAGCACTTTGCCAATGTAATTCAAAATTCATCCATCTGATGGGTGTGGAATATGAAAAACTAATTAAAGAGCATCATTACTGCACAGTTGTGGCTTGGGATGGTCACAATAAAAGGCCACTCTTTAACTAGTCCATTTTACAACTAGTTTGACAAAGTGTTTTGTGACAGTCCATCATTTTGCCTTTTGGAAGGGGACGTGTTGAATTCTCCCAACAGCGATATGTCTAGCTGTATGGACACAGCTGCTAACATGATTAGTGAGCATGCAAGTGAGCAGCTGGGGAGAATGTTAATAAAATAACTATGCATGGGGTCCTTAGACCTTCTAGGGTAAGTGATGTAGGCATGCAATGAAATCCCAACACAAGTGGTTAGCTGGAGATGCATGATAGACACAGGTATGAATGCCGATGTGTTGGCTTTCCACTTGTGTTTAGATCATAAAATCACATGTTAATACCAGGTATAAACAGGCTCATAGAGACATTAGCTGCACATGAAAGCCTGCATTTAAAAGCCATCACATGCAAGTCCAAGGAGAGGTGAAATTCATGCATTAACTCTGCAGGTACAGTAAAACATACCACACTGAGGCTTTTATTTTTCACATTCTACACTGAACAAAAATATAAATTCAACACTTTATTTTGCTCCCATTTTTCACAGACTTTTTTCTATGCACACAAAATGCCATCATTTAATCCATAATTAATCCGCCTGAAAGTGGTGGCATATCAAAATGCTAAATAAGCAGCATATGTTATTGCACAGGTAACCATAAAAGCCACTCTAGAATCTGCAGTTTGATCACACAACACAATGCCACAGATGTCACAACTTTTGAGGGAGTGTGCCATTGGCATGTTGAGTGCACGAATGTCCACCAGAGCTGTTGCACATGAACTGAATTTTCATTTCACTACTATCAACCTGCTTCAATGTTGTTTCCATGAAATGGACATTAAGTCCAACCAGCCTTACAACTGCAGACCACATGTAACCACACCAGCTCAGGACCTCCACATCTTGCATCTTCACCTACAACAATGTCTGAGACCAGCCGCCGAGATAAGCTTCCCTGAGACTGTTTCTGATAGTTTGTGCAGAAATTCTTTGGTTTAGCTGCCTGGTTGGCCAGTCTCAAATGTTCTTGCAGGTGAAGATACTGAAGTGAACATTCAGTCCACATGCAACATCCCTGGTGGAAATTTCAGCAGTCAACATGCAAATGGCATGCTTTCTCAAAACTTGTGACCTTTGTGGCATTGTGTTTTGGATCAAAGTGTACATTAATAAGCGTTAGTGCGCTGTCACCAAAACAACCACCACATCCTACACCAATGATGTAGTCCTTGCTGGGGACACATTAGGACACATGCCTTTATACTACAAAAGATATGTGGTCAAATCAAGTAGCAACCTCTGGGGCTGAAAAATGAAGCCAACACAGAAATGCAAAAAACTGCAGTTCCTCAAATGGCCACTTGTGGCTGACTTCAAGAGCAAGTCAGTCCCCATAGACCTTCATGTTAAAATGCTCAACTTTACAGCTGAAATAATCATGTTTACAGCCTGGTGCAACAAAAGGTTGTGATCGGGATAGTGCCAGGAAAAGAGGTTGTTTTTACTAAGACATTGCTGTGTTTCCTGCTGGGATTGTGCCACCAAAAGTGGGTATTGTAAGCCAAAACAGTAACAATAACCAAGTGGTTTTGTGCCTAAACTAAACAACAAAAAGTTACAACCTATCCACAACACAGTAACATACTATTGTAATGTAGCACTGGTTTGCAGAAATGAGAATATTTTGGGTTGAAGAAACTGATGTCTCCCAACTCCGTGCTTCTGGTCTTCGAAGTATATGTTGTGGACAAGATGGTGAAGGTGTTTGATACCTATTTCTACTCATATGAAACAGTGAAGAGAAGTGCTGATAGTCAGGATAGTGCCAAATAGGAGTGTATTTACAGTATTTTTACAGCAGGGATGCTGTTTGATGGTTGTGTTGAGGAAAGGAAAATCTGAATGTGAGATGTTTTGAGAATATAGTTGTTCCAAGTCTATCCATGGAATATTGTGGTTGGTTTGATAGATCCATTTAGTGAGTTTGACAGGTAATAGAAGAAGAAGTTTAGAGCATCTAGCCCACCTTGCACTTTGCCTTTTGTGGAGTGGATAGTTTGATTCTTACTTTTTTATTTTTCCTGTAATTGGGGAGTCAGTAGAATTAAACCTCTCTTCTGTTAGTGAGATATGCAGTATTGAAAAGTGGTTATTTTTTTTCTATCTTCTTTTTTTGAACAGAGTTCACACACTGCAACAATGCCTGCACCGGGTGTGTGTATGAACATCGTCAATGCCCGTCATATGAAAGACGGCCGAGGGACCCGCGACAACCCTGAGCGGTTTCTCAACCAAGACTTTGAGCAGCTGAAACAGTACTGTCTCTTCAAACGGCTGAGGTACATTGATGACATGTTCCCCCCTGACAGAAGGTCCATTGGTGAAGGGATACTGAGTCCTTCTGACCTGAAGCAAGTGGTGTGGCTGAGACCAGCAGTGAGTGTTTTTGCTTTTGATCCTTTATGATTCTAAATGTTTATGGGCAAACAAGCATCTATATTTAGCACCTGAGACAATAATGTGTCTCTTTTGCTAAATCTTCAACTTTGTTCATCTTTCACTTGTATAACTTTGATCCGTGTTGATGTTGGGCAAGTAGGTACATTTATCTTGTGTTAGCTCTTATGTTAGCAGCTGCTTCCTGGGTCCTGTCACACCAAGCCGATAGTCAGCCGTTGGTCAAGGTCGGGTTGTCGGTATTTTTGTAGTGTGTCCTGCACTTTTGGCACTAGTCGGCCCTTGTTGGCTTTTCGGATTATTCAGCATGTTGAATTGGTGGCGGAGTTTGTCGGTAACCTAATTCATACTGATTAGCAGTTCAGCTTAGTGCACATGAAGAAAAATGAAAATGAGGAAAGCAAACAAATGCCATAAGTCAAGAGGGTGTTAGGTACATACCTAATGTACCTAATAACGAACCTTTTACATCAGGTATGGTTAATTTTTTAGTGACTGAGCTCTTGAGCAGAAACACTATGTAACTGTTTGTGTTATTGTTTATTAGCATACAAATATCCTTTGTTCTTTTATTACTGGGTCGTGTTGTTAATATGCTAACTGACTAACTAGCATCTTGAATCCGTCCTGTAGGTCTTCCAGTTTTTGAATGAGGATCACAGACTTCTGCCCCCTGCTGGTATGGAGAATTATTGTGTTGTCAATATTTCCTCTCTTTCAGAAAATTGTTCCCAATCCATATTTTGAAGTTGATGGGATCTCCAGGTTTGACTTTGGTCAAGGCATGGTTGGTAAGAAAACTGCATCATTCATAATAATCCATAAATTGTTTGTCCCTTAATGGAATTTTGAGATGCAAGTGCAGATGACTGGCAGAAAACAGACTACAGACAGGCAGAGAAGATATTGTAACCATGTGTTTTCTGCACTGTTTTGATCAGGTAACTGCTGGTTTCTTGCATCTATCGGAGCTCTAACTTTCCAGACTGACATCCTTCAGCAAGTTGTTCCTCTCGATCAAAAATTTGATGAGAACTACTGCGGGCTGTTCCACTTCAGGGTAAACCAACAATCATCAGCAGCAGTGTTTGTCTAAAAGTAGGCTAGGTTCTGCTAAATGGTACATATCTTATGTTGCTATAAAGATATTCTCTCTTCTCTCAATTACTCAGTTCTGGAGATTTGGAAGCTGGGTGGATGTTGTCATTGATGACAAGCTACCAACAGTTGATGGCAGACTTATCTTTGTTAGGTCCAAAAACCCAGCTGAGTTCTGGCCTGCTCTGCTGGAGAAAGCCTATGCCAAGTATGAAAAAACAATGTTTTGTTTCTCAGTCATAACATGCATTTTCTCAGAGTGATATCTGTCTTATTTTTGGGAGAATCCTTGTAAGTAATACACACCCACTTGTATCAGAGTGTGTGGTTCCTATGCGGACATGAGTGCTGGAACTCCTGCTGAGGCTTTGACGGACTTCACCGGTGGTGTTCACATGTGTATCAATCTGCAAAACCCTCCCCCAGACCTGTGGGAACTGATGTTTAGAGCTGGCAAATCCAAGTCACTGATGGGTTGTGGTACACCACAGGGGGTAAGCACAAATATACCACACAAGCCAACACTGGCTGGTTGTTCTTGCTTTTATGTGCTTAAACTTTTTGAAATGTCCACATGTCCAAATGTCCACAAGTCGGGGCCCATTTCATAAAAGCACCTTAAGGAAAAGATGATCTTATGTATGTAGCTACATAGCCAATATTAAGAAAGATAGTTTAAACAAGAGCCAAATCAGGCTCAGTCTTTGTTTTTTGACAGATGGATGACCTTTCTGGCTGCCAGTTTTCATTTGTCATAGCAGCAAACTAAAACATTATGATGACATGGTTCCATGAACAGGAGCTGTGTCAATAACTCCCTGTTTACACATGCAAATGGACTGAAAGACTGGAGAAGTGCCAGGATGTCAGGCTGTCATGTCTCAATGAATCAGGGATATGACATGCTGAGAATATTTCAGCTGTAGGGAAATTTCTTTGATGCTCTTGGAGATTGAAAAAGGAAAAGGAGATTAAAACAAACCTGATCAAGCCCTTTAATGACTTCCAAATTCCAATTCAAAGAGTATTTTAACAGCACCTAAAACTACTGGTGAGCAACAGTCTCACCAGAGGCAAGCTGGGGCATCCAGCGGCTTTCAAATCTGTATGTGTGAAGTTGGTGTAAACCATAGCAAGTCAGTTTACATTATGCCTGGGCAGTGGCACACTTAAATAGCATATTAATCATTAATTATCATTAATTGTATGGCAAGTATGACAAGGGAAAATGATTGCTATACAGTGCAGCTTTATTGTGCTAGGAAAGCAAAGGTCACAGTAAATTTTTTTTTTTTTTTTTTGGATGATAAAACAATGAGAATACTCTGGAATTATAATAAAAAGTAGAATTAAAACAATTAGTTTTTTTCTTAAATGCAATTTACTTTAGTATAGTTGGTTTGCACAGGTTATCAGTCCCTTCCATGTTAGATGTTGAAATGATGTGGTGGAAGACAGGGTGCGGTCAGGGTTTTGAGTGGGTGCACTCTAATTAGACTTGAAAGCAATTGAAGTTGTCACATGTAATATCCAGTTTATTTTGAATGAATCTCACATAATACATAATGATACATAATTCTCACATTTCATTGGGCTCATTTCACAAAGTGTTTTGTAGGCGTGCTGATGTAATGAAGTTAGCAGATCCGTAAAACATTAATGGCAAAGAAGGGAACAAAATGTGGATCATGATTTAAGGCTGAAAATGTCATGTTCTTAGAGGGTCAACATGCTAGGCCAGATGACTGAACAGCTCTTTGCCACTATGACTTATGTAAATTTCTGAGCTTACCTATCTGTCTAAATCATAAGTGTTTTTAGAAGCATCAGTGTTTTAATATGACTTGTTTAGTCCATGCTGATGCTTACAGTTTTAGCAAAAATTTGAATTTTATGTTTTGGCTTCAACTGTTGCCAGTTTAGTGTTTAAGGAGATAAACAATCAAATGTTGGTCTTCTGTTAGGTTAATCTAACAGATCACAAGATAACAAGATCACCTGCAGTTAAAACATATGAAGTATCTTTATCTTGTAGGAGACATCTGCCAACACTGTGTTACCGAATGGACTGGTCCAAGGACATGCCTACACTGTTACGGGTTTGAAACAGGTGAAGAATTCCATTGTTTTAAAGGCACTGTTTATGTAAATTGTTCATATGGTATCTTGCAAAAATGCACACACAACAGTTTGTATAATACCCTACGTATTAGTGCCCCATGAATGATGTTACGTCCTTAATATTAAGTTATGTAATTAACGTAAAGTTATGTTTAACCAAGTAAAGTTACTGTAGTTAGGTTTAGGAAAAGAGTCATGGTGAGGATGTATCTTAAAATTCACTCAGTAAAGTTCACTGAAAGTTCAGATAGTTCTGAACACTGGTTCCCTGGTGAAAGCCAAGGGGTAAGGTCCTGAATTCACCCCAACATGCCTCCTGTATGAACAGTATGGGAGTCTTCCATCTTTGCCCACTCAGCGCATTGGTCACGTGATCGTAGTCTTCCAAAATACGTCGGTTATGCATGAACAACAGGCCCGTTATTATGCAGAATATGTTCAAATGTACAAACAGAGCATGAGAACAGCCCGTATTAGTTCAAATTTCAAGCTCTCCAAATTATTTTATTATTTTATAGAGTTTTAGGGTAGTAAAGACCTTCAGTTGGCCTCTACTGTATAGCTGCATGTATTAAAGGAAGGTAGTGATATGTTCTTACTTTTATGGCAAAACATTTTTTTTATTTTTCCTGGTAATTGCTGGTTAGATGATGAGCCGAGGGCAACTGGTGAACCTGGTGCGCCTGTGGAACCCCTGGGGCAGAGGGGAGTGGAAAGGAGACTGGAGTGATGGGTGAGAATGACACTGAGAGCAGGTTCTGTTTCACTGAGTATTTGCTCTGATTTGCTGCCCCACAGAAAACAGATTACTTTCTTTCTTTTTTTTAAGATATTTTTTGGGGGATTTTTAAGCCTTTAAATTGATAGGACGGACAAGTGTGAAAGGGGGGAGAGAGAGAGAGGGAGTTACATGCAGCAAAGGGCCACAGGCTGGAGTCAAACCCGGGCCGCTGCGGCAACAGCCTTGTACATGGGGCGCCTGCTCTACCACTAAGTCACCGACGCCCCAAAACAGATTACTTTCCTATGATAAAATTTGTCCCACACAGACAAGTTTCTTAGGAATGCTTTGTCAATAATTTGTGTCTACTTCTTGAGATAGTCTCTACAGTGGTGTGGTAAATAATAATGTTTGTCATGTATAAGGGAGTTGAGAACATTTTGAACAGAGCCATGAGAAACCTCTCACATGCCTGTGTTGTCTTATTATGATAACCCTCTAAGTATTTTAAACTGGTTGGGCCAGATAACAGTGAATCAAGACCATGGAAGCCAAGTTTTGCAGGTCTTTTACATTTATATCTTGGGGGATTTATCAGTTGCAATAAAAAAGGAATGTAATTTATTTTATATCAGTCAATGTAAATCTATGCTTAGCAAACAATATGTGTCTTATTGTCTTAACTTTAATCATATTTTACGAACCTTACCTAATGATTTCAGGCTGGTGTCTCATGGGTCATCTATGTTGTGCTAGATGATTGCTGTGTGCTTTTTAAATTATGATCTCCCCAGTTATGTAAGGTTTTATACTTGCATGAAATTTCTATGCATTTTATCAACTTTGGAACAGCGCCCTGAAAAGTCCTTAGCCGTTTTGCTGTCTTGGCGGTTTGCAAAAACTGGTTTTGGCAGTTTTCAGTTTAGGTAAGCCAAGTTGTTTTAAATAGCAAAGGCAGCTCGTTGACGTATTGTCATAATGATGTCTGTCTGCTTTTTCAGTTTCATGCCATGCCATGAAAACAAGTTCGTGAGCAGTTACATGGACTAATCCGCCCAGTACAACAACAATGTGATCTCTTGATCACCCAGTAGCTCTTGTGGGCAGGAGTTAATTGTCTTACTAAAGGCACTCAAAACAGTGCTCCAGTGATTTAATATTGCACTTCCATAGGGGTTTCCGTAAATATGCATGTAAAAAAAGTCTTTAAGCTGAGAAATCCTGACTATTAGTGCCTAGTATGTGTGGAGCTCTCATAACACTGGCTCTTACATTTTCCTTAAAGTAACTTAAAGATAGCCTGAGTGTCAGACTGAAGCTCTCAGAACCTTCAGTCTGACATGGCTTCCATTGAAGGCGATTTACAAGGGGGAGGGAATTTGATTTTTTCCCTAACCAATCATTAGAGATCAACGATTCACCCAGAATCTGATGTCATTAGTATCCATGCCTCGGGGGTGCTGAAAACAAGCGAGCATTGCCTGTTTAAAATGTCTCCGTCGTCGTGCACACCCAGCTGCATCGCCGTTAAATCCAGTTTAGCAGCTTCCTTAATTTGGTCCTCCATTAACACGAGTAGTGGCGAAATACCTCGATAGCATCGTTAATGTGGTCTGTAGGATCTGTAGCGGACGCCATTGTTGCAATCATCACCAGTTGTCCACCAGCGTACAGCTTGACATCAGCGTGGCGCTGATTGGCTAATTGCTAGACCCGCCCCCACCCCCGGCGTTCATTGGTCCTTCCATTGTTTGGACGAGAGAAATCACAAATTCATTGCAGTATGCCAGACCAGAGATGCAAGCCTACTCAGTTGAGTGGGCGGGGTCTTCGGTCTGTAACCAGGCTAACTTAAAGATGCAACAGATAGGATTTGGTTTTTTTTTAGCTTGGCGCCACCTAGTGTTAGTGGTGTAGCACTGCACTGTCGCAACGACCAAATTGACCGTGGGGATCAGAGATAATCAATTATATGACTCTATTAGACTTTCTAAATTAAATAAAATGTAAAATGTTGATAGCTGCCTCCGTGAGAAGAGAACAAAAGGAAGGGAGGGGCGTATCACTGTTCGAGAGCTGCCGTAGAATGGCAACGAGGATGTCAGCCGACCAACATTCACAATGCTGGCCAGCTAGGAATTAACTAGCTGCCAGTACAGTACAGTCCTCTCTCGTCTAGCTAATACTTAGCTCTCCAAACTTTGTCCGTCTGCCATTGTGCTCGTGACTCAACTATCTCATACCCAGCTGCTCATAAGGACCAGCTCCAGTCCCTGACTGGCTGACTGACCAGTGTTGCAATACATGACGCATTTCCTGTCGTAAAGCAGATTTTAACCACGAAATTTCGGCACCGGTGGCAGAAGCTTATTACAAAGGTTGCAAAGCCACTAAGTAACCTATGTAAATGCTGATAGTCTGATTTTACTGTGGCCACTACCCTGTGCAACCCACATCATTTTCATAATGATATATTTAGGAAAAGATGCTATCTGTTGCCTCTTTAACTGTTTCTTCTTGTCAAACCCTTCCCACCTTTTCAAGCTCTATGTCACAGGTTTTTAAGTCAGGTTTTACGCTCCTAAAAATGTCTAGTCTTTAAGGTCCAAGCTAAAAATGCCTTTCCTCCTCTAAAGCTACCACATTAATGCCAGGATTTTCATGAGAGGTCTAGTCAAAAACAACCTGGCCCTACTCCTGGCCCTGAGCTTGGGCTTTTCTATTGGAAAAGATACTTGCCTCTTAATGATAGAACAATTTGTAACACATTGCCTCTCCTCTTTCTTTATTGAACAATGTGTACCTAAAGGTCGCCTTTATGGCAAACTGTGAGTCCTGAGGATCGTGAGATGTGCCTTGCAGTGATTGACGATGGGGAGTTTTGGTAAGTAAGCCGAAATCAAAATTTTACAAAGTTAACAGACTGTTATAAAAAAAAAAAAAAAAAAAAAAAATGGGAGCAAAATGTTTTAGACATATTCTTAAAAATACAGAGTAACAACTACAAATTTGTTTTCTCAACAACTTTTGTGTAATTTCAAAATCACAAAATAAGTGGTACATATAATCACAAACAGTATATATACATATTGTTTGATTAAGGTCATATTTCTGTGGTGAATAAGAAAGGCATCATAAATTATAATTTAGTGTAATTACTTAATTTTAATAAAGTGGCCATTAAAATTCTACTTTGATTATAATTTCAGTACATCTTCAAAACAATTATGCAGATTGCTTTCGCACATTTTACCTCAACTGACTGATACAGAATAACTTTTTCTTCTTTGAAGGATCAAGTAAATCTCAGACTAAAACAATAATGTGTTACTTGAATGAATCACTGATGTCAACAGGATGACCCTGGAAACCTTCACTAAGACCTTCTCCGATCTTGACATCTGCTGCCTGTGTCCTGACTTCATTGATGGAAGCTCTTCTTGCCACTGGAAGACCTCTTTCTACGAGGGCAGATGGGTTGCAGGAAGGACTGCTGGAGGATGCATGAACAATCCCGGTACTGATATATCTGATCTTATGATATATCTGATCTTATGCCAAACGGTCACCTCAAACGCAATGCATGGTGCCTGGAGTGTGCCAGTGAAAAAAATGTAGTGATTGTGTATGTAGAGCGTTAGCTGGGAAACATCACACTTATTCATTTTACATGGAGCTAAAATTAATATGTTAAGTGTTGAATGTGTAAGTGTCTGTTTATGACTCCTAAGAATTAATAAATCTTTTTTTTAAAGGAGCAGATATTTACCATAAGCTAGCCCAGGCTCTGTTGTGTTAATATATCAAGGCAAGCTAATTGCTAAGGCGTCGAGATGGCTGTCAGAGATAGCAGAGGTAAGCTCACATTATCCCATCTGAGGTGTAACAGGTGGTGTGTTCCACTAGGAAAGAGAATTAGAATACCATCATTACCATTATCATTACCATTGGAAAACACCAGTTCTAGTTCAGTGCCGGAAGATTGGAAGATTGGCGGTTTGATCCCGGTTTGATCCCCAGCCCCTCCAGTTCGCATGTCAAAGTACACCTGGGCAAGATCCTGAAGCCCAGAGATGTCGGCCATAGAGATGTTTGCCTTCTCTCCAATATAATAAAACTACACGGTTACTTAACAGCAATGTTTCTTTTCAGAAATCATGACCTGGTTACCCAAGATAATTCACAAACCTTGTTGTGAGCAGTTTCATGTAGGAACTACTTAACTACTAAACTACTGCCAACGTTACAGCTTTGCTAAGGAGGATGCCATTAATTTTTAAACCTAGTGCTGTCACGATCCCGAGCCTCTTGTCTATAGCCCTTTTTAGATAGGAGTTGTGCAAATTAGCAGGAAAGCCCAATCAGTCTATTTTCAGCATTGGCAGTATAAAAACAAAATCGGGGTGTGTGGCAAAATGCTGCCTACCTACTTATGTTTATACAGAATGCGCCGTTTTCGGGGCAATGGGGGGCGTGAGCAAGTAACAAAACGTGTGGCTCAGTGTGTGACGTAAACAGTGACGTGGGAGTTAAGCCGCGGCCAGTCAGGCAGCGATAGTCAGGCGGCGATTCTTTTGTAAATTGGCCCGTTCTTCCGCCTCTTCATTTGCGAGGGCAAGGAGGGCGTGTAACTCTTTGTCCACTCAGTTGCTCATCTTTACTGTAGTGTCTTTCAGGTTTGCGTTTCCCTCTTGCTACTAGCTGCTCGCTAATTCCTGTTAACAGCTGTTTCCAAATGGGATGGACGTGCAGTCTCATCAACAGCTCCTCCCATAAGACATCAACAGCGGAAGGGCGCCTCGGTCTGTTTAAACTAAAAGGGTTCCGCCAATATGACTACCCTACGAGGCAGAAAATTGGGCACCTCGGATCAACTCACCGCCTCTGTGTGTCTAAACGCTTGCAGTTGGCCAGTAAAACGGCCCAACATTTGCGGTAAATCTGGCAGTGTAAAAGGGGCTTATGAGCAGATGAACACTGTACCTAAACTGTCCCTTTAAGGTTCCATCCAGTCCGACATACTGTAGTAATTAAGAACGCTGTGCTTCATTTTTCAGTTGATAACACAAAAATTAAAGAATTGGACATCACCTTTTTAAGATAATCAACAGATTCACTCTTCTTGTGGCCAAATGATAAAATACAAAACTATTTATCTCTTTGCCTTCCAGGCAGTTTTTGGACTAATCCACAGTATCGGGTCAGGATTGAGGAATTGCTTGAAGAATGTTCTGAGGGACATGAAGAGAAAAACATGCTGGTGTCTCTCATGCAAAAGCCTGACAAGAGAAACAGGCGCCTGGTCAAAAGTCTCCACATTGGATTAGCTGTGTTTGAGGTAAATGTTATACTTTATTATTGGTGTCACAGTAAGAGGACTATTATGGATATATCATGTGAATAGGCATGGGAAGTAGCTGTTGAAGATAGTTACATGAAATGAAAGCAAAAATGAAGCCATTCAATAGGCTAAGCCATTTTGTGTCATTGTTTTGAACGATGTCACTGCTGAATCACAAAGTTAGCATTTACAGTTATATGGCTTATCTCCCTTAACAAATAAAACAACATAAGTCACTGAAGAAACTTAAAATGCAGTGTATTCTCTCACCTTTTCACATGGACCTTAAAATGTGTGTTTTTAACAAGAATTTTGGTAAATTGATCAGTAACTTTTATGATTTGAGTCAAACTGGTTTTTTTGTTGTTGTTGATGTTGTTGTTTTTTGTTTTCTTTAACAAATCTAAAACTAATTTTCCTCTGATTTCTTCTAAGGTGACTGAAGAAGTAAGTAACATTTTTGGCTCAATCCTCATACAAAGTACATGCCAACCTACATTCTGCAGCTATGATGCAAACTGCATAGATATGATAAATGACATCTTTTTGTTACCTGTATAACAGTACAAGGCACAGAGGGGGAAGTTCGACGCCTCTTTCTTCAGCAAAAATAACCCTGTAGCCCAAACGAAAACCTACATGAATGCACGTGAAGTGATGGAGTTCCTTTTGCTCAAGCCTGGCGAGTACCTGATTGTGCCGTCCACCTTCAGTCCAAATGAGACAGCCTCCTTCATCCTGACCATCCTCTCCAAGTCAGAGACACATGTCCAGTAAGTCACTCTCAACCAGTGCCAGACCTAGTCGCCCCCCGCACATGCGAGCGGCGACATGTCGAAGTTAAGCAGAGTAATGTATAAGGTGCAGTAAACCCCGAATGTAACGTCCACATATGAGGAGGAGGAGGATAAGGGGAAAAAAGGTTGAAAAATGATCCCGAGGGGGTGGGGGGGTCATGGAAAAGCAAAAGCACAACATATCCATGTAAAAACAAGATGGTAGCCACCTCTTCCAAGTCACTCTGCAGCTGATTATTTATTATTTATTCATTTTAAGTTTTTTATGTTTAAAGTTTACACATTTGACCCACTTTGGCAAATGTAATTAGCTAAGATGCTTGTTTGAGGACATTATAAATTTGTAATTGTATTATCACAGTATTTCACACAGGCCAATTAGGTGTGACAAATAAAAAGAACATCCCTAGCTTGGATTATGGAGCAAGGAATAATCCCACAGACTAATGAAAAAACATATCAATAGGCTTTTAAATATGTTGCATTTTTGCAGTTTTGCAATTTTGCTTTTGTGCCGCCATGTTCAAACATTGAAATGAACAGTTTTGAACAGACTTGGAACAGTGACCCCCTAACCATAGACTGTTTACAGTAATGCACGTAGCCACCGTAACATCATCCACTGATTTGTGGACTGCCATTTGGAAGCCTCAAATTCGGCATTTCAGCTGTCACCATCTTGGTTTTTTGAAGCTAGAAATGACAATATTAAGACAAGGGCGAGCCAGCGAGGGGTGCATCTGACTCACAGACTGCTGCGATGTTTGATAGACAGCTGTCATTCAAGCAGCTCCGCCCTTGAATATGCACCGGCCTTGTACTTTGGGTAATAGGTGAGTTTAAAACAAATTCATCTCTGTAAAGTTGTCATGAATGTTGAAATTAGCTTTAGAGACCAAAACTATTTTTTATACCAGGCTGTAAACATCCAGTTGACTCTGTTTTGGAGCCAGCCTCATGTGGCTGTTTGAAAAACTGCAGGTTTTGGCACTTACGCCGGATTTCCACTGGATGCGTGTCCGTTGCGGAACGGCAGCGCTGGTTATCCACTGTGTGCTTTGCCGTCCGTCAATACCCACCGGCTGCGTTTGCTGTGAGGAGCGGTGCAGCTCCGCCGGAAGACATCTCGGTGCACTGCCGTGATTAATATCTCCTCGTCCATGGTGTTAACGGGGTGAAATACGTCTGAAACCCTCTGACCTGTTGACTTCATTATGACGTTTTCAAGGTGTAGTGCAGGGAAATATGATCCGCCGTGAACACTATGTATTTTATTTTGAAAATTAACCGGATGTTTTAATGTGTTTCTGTGCACGACTTCCTGCCCCGCACAATCTGCTCTGTGCTGAATTGCTGTGTTGTGCTCCGGCATCCGGCAAAAATATAAGTCCTGCGTATCTGTTGCGGAGGGCTCCGGAGTGCCAGAGCTGAGACGGAGCTGGAACGCAGCACAGCCGCAGCTTGTGGAAACACACACGTTGACTAGAACTGAAAGCTATCGGCTCTGCTGCCGTGCCGGAGCGGAGACACAACCAGCACACATCTGGTGGAAATAGGCCGTTACGTATAGACTTAATTTCTAAGCCTCTTGAGCCCCTAACCTATGGAGTACCGAAAACAACAATTGTTTGCAATTATGTTATTGCACAATAATGCTCAGGCACTGAAATAATCAGTTTTAGACTTTATACACTCTTGTGACTACTAAAAATAAACCTCTCGTCCCCATATGAGGACATCATTGTTTTTCAAAAAAACTACTTACTGTTCAAAGACATCGCTTAGTTTTTTATGCTTTTTTTTTCTTTTCTTTTTTTTTTAACCTAATTTAGTTTGAGTTGTTGTTGTTTGGTGGGTGGTGGCGCCCTAGACTTTTCTCACCACTGCTCTCTACTCACTAATTAGTCCTTAAAAGCTTGTACAGTTTTTTCCCCCCTTTATCCAAAAAACAAAATCACACTGCAGTGCAGCAAGGAGTGTTGGGCAAGTTGGGCTTGAAAACTGTGATCAATTACTCAAATGACTCATCAGAAATTAGTTACATTACTTTACTAATTACTCAGCAGAAAAAGTTATGTGTGACAGGTGCCTTTAAACAACTCCAAAGTAGAGAGAACAAAATCATATTTACCCTCTATTAACTTATTGACTTATCTTATTATATATTGACGAAAACTGTTGGTGTGTCTGTTCCATGTTTTTCTCCTCACTGACTTGGTCAATCCATGTGAAATTTGGTACAGTGGTAGAGGGTCATGGGAGGATGTGAATGAAGCAATATTACATTAATTGGCCAAAGGGGGGCGCTATAGCAACCGATTGAAATGCAAACTTTGAACGGGCATATCCCATGCCCCGTATGTCGTAGAGACATGAAGCTTTGCACAGAGATGCCTCTCCTCATGAGGAACACATTTGCCTCAAGAACCCATAACTTCCGGTTATATAGATTTTCCACCATTTTGAATTTTTTGAAAAACACTTTAAATCGATCTCTTCCTAGAAAGTTTGACCGATCTGCATGAAACTCGGTGAACATAATCTAGGGACCAATATCTAAAGTTCCCTCTTGGCAAAAGTTGGAAAACTTACTAAAACGGAGCTTCTATAAGGCAATGAATATTGCGGAGGGTGTGGCTCATCACATAAAGGTGTATAACATCTCAAGGGTTTCACTGATCACCACGCAACTTTGTAGGCATATGACCACACATAATCTGAGGGGACCCTTCCATTATAATGGGGGCGCTAGAGAGCTAATTTCTTATCTAGGCCCCTTTTTGGTGTGACTAAGTCATGGTATGATATGCTGCTGCAACAAGGGCTAGCCGCACCTTTCCTATGTGAACTACAGCACCAGTGTGCCCCACTTTTAAGTCAATACACATATAAACACTGTAACTATCTTCCTTTCAACGTGCTACCTCAACTACTAATGTACAGTTTTAGCCCACTAACCATCCCACTATTGGCAATGGTACTACTGTACTTTCAATAAAGCAATCGTACTATCAAAGTCACAAAAACTCTGTCTGAATACATTGCTCTTCTTAATGTGTTCAGTTGACTATTTAATCTGTAATTTCCTATGACCTGTATCCCAAACACACACTATGTGAAACTGTATGTGGGCAACTGTGCACTCAATGGGTATGGACTAGTTAACTCATTAAGACTGCAAACAAGTTGATTCTGAAAATGTAACAAAGTAACAGAGCGTTACTGTGAGTAGTAGCTGTAATGTCATTGCTTAATTTCACATTGTACTCCCTTACACTACTTGTTACTGAAAAAAGTGATCACATTACTGTAACGAGTTACTCGGTAACGTGTCATGCACATCACTGGCAACACATTATGTACTGATGTCTCTTGTCTTTCCTTTCAGTGAGAATTCTGGTGCCCATGACCATGAACATGAGGAAGCTGAAGAGGTACACAAGATTTTAAAATATATTGGCAATGTTCATATTATTTTGTTGTTGTGTTGCATGTTGTTTACTTTGTTGATTACACCAATAGCATATGACACACATATTTAACAGCTGAAATGAGTGAGCTGAAAGCACTCAATCTTTTGCAGCCCATGCATATTGAAAATGGAGAGGATATCGAAGATAAGAGGATGTTGTTCCGCCAATACTGTGACAAGGTAATTTGTGTGTCTCTTAGTAATAATCTCAATTCAATATCTATCACTGAACAAGGTAAAATAATGGTAATTAGGCCTGTGGCCCACTGTGGGTGTCTGTGTCGAAACTGTCAACAAAAAAAAATGAATAAAATAAATAAAAAATAAATAAAATCACAATTTAAAAAACACATAAAAAACAAAGGATCTGGGGATTAGAAAATTTTAAGCATTTCATTTCTGGTGAATATTTATGCCCTAATTTGTGCATTCTCTGCAGAAGTTGTTGGTGTAAATGGCTTTGATTTTGTCAAAGTCCTTTGCTACTTTTATGTTTTTACTGGGGGACCATATGCACATGCTCTAAATACTGAGAGGGCCTGTGCCTACATTCCCCCAGAAACCTACGCCTAAAATCTTGCCAGCTGCAGGGCTCAGAAAACAAGCAAATAAAAATAAATTCAAGCCTATAGTCTGTCAACAAACACACTGGAATTACTGCTCCAATATGTGCTGCAAAAGAGAACTATAACACCTCCACAGCAGTGCGTTGCAGTGGACCTACAGGTTCTGATTTGACAACCAGTCTCAGCAAAGGCAGGAGACAACAGCACATGAAAGCTTAAAAGCTTATTTTTTTGTTTAAATATATTAAAAACAAACAGGGAAAATATATCCATGAGGTCCTCCACTCTCTATTAGTGTCTACTTGGCAGAAGAGGAAGGAGGAGTCTAAGGTCAAGGGTCACAGCATCCTGGGTGTCTTGCTTCTTCAGTCCATTCACAAATCATCACACTTGTCCTCTTTGAGCCACACCATCAACAAGACCAGAATAAGAGACATCAGTGTTTGCAGTGTTTGTTTAGCTCCCCATCGCTAGCTGACAGCATGGTAAAGTGGGGAAAATATTCTAACACTTTTTTTTTTAGATGAGCCTGTTTTTTTTAGGTGGCTAAAAATGTACCAATTTAGCCAGCGTTTGCTCAGCACCTTTTGACTCTATGTAAGTGACACAGGGGTTCTGTACCCGTAAGTTATTGTCAGTAAATATTGTGATTCAGTCTTTTCATTCATTCATTCATTCATCTTCTAACCGCTTCATCCTCTTGAGGGTCCCGGGGGGGCTGGAGCCTATCCCAGCTGACATCGGGCGAGAGGCAGGGTACACCCTGGACAGGTCGCCAGACTATCGCAGGGCTGACACATAGAGACAGACAACCGTTCACGCTCACATTCACACCTACGGACAATTTCGAGTTATCAATTAACCTAGTCCCCAATCTGCATGTCTTTGGACTGTGGGAGGAAGCCGGAGTGCCCGGAGAGAACCCACGCTGACACGGGGAGAACATGCAAACTCCGCACAGAAGGGCTCCCATGCCTGGGATCGAACCGGCAACCCTCTTGCTGTGAGGCCGTGCCGCCCGATTCAGTCTTTTCCTTCGATTAAAACAGAACTGGGCTTTTATGTCTGTACTCCTATTTTCTATTTGAGCTATGTCATTATTCCTTTTGGTGTTGTCTTATTCTTTGGGGTTATTGCATCAGGAATTTTAAATGTTGTAAACAGAAAGATGTTTTATATTGTTTTAACTACACCTGTGTGATTTACATCTAACCCATAAGGTGTAGCATGCTATTATTTCCCGTCAATATAAAAGCAACAGATAATGTGAGACTACAAGTCTTTCCTTGTTTTAATTTCATCACTAGGATGACGAAGTGAATGCTGAGCAGCTCCAGAAGCTTCTAAATGAAAACTTCCTGAAAGGTTTGGAATGTAAACTCCAAAATGACTTGATGCTTGACAGCATATGAGCTAAAAGAATATTCATATATAATAATCTTACATAGCACTGCTGTGTTGTTGGGTTTTAGCCAAATTAAGTGCATTTTTTTCTATATTTCTACAGGAGACTTGCAATCTGGAGGCTTCAGCACTGACGCCTGTCGCAGCATGGTTGCTCTGATGGATGTATCCTCTTATCTGATATCAATTATGAATTGGTGTATTGGAAAAACAAGTTTGTTTTTTTCTCCATCTCGGCTGCCAGTTTGCTTAACGGGTATTCTCTCACAATAAAGGTAGTTACATAAGATGCTTAAGTAGTGTACACGCCAAAACCTGCCTGCCCTTTTGCTGGTTTCACACACACACAATCAAATTTGAAGGTCAGACTAAGATGTGAAACAACATGCACAGCTCTGATTTCTTAATGTTGGGTTAGACATCAAGTAGGCCCTCCGGCAAACTGAACGTTGACGAATTTGTTCGTCTGTGGAACAAGATCGTCATATACAAGGTAAAAGGAAGCACGTGAAGGTTAAAATTCTCAGAATAAGACAAAGATTACTGATGACATTCATAATTATAGACATGACTGTATAACTCTGTTCATTCCACTATCAATGCGTCTATTTAGAGGTTGTGTGTAGTTTTTGTGTTTTCTTGAGTTGTCCAGCTTTACATATCTTACCATCTTCTCTTTTTCCAGGACATTTTCTTCCGCATTGATGTTTCACAAACAGGAACACTGTCACTGAGTGAGCTGAGGAATGCTAGCATTGCTGCAGGTAGACCATCAGCCACTTCTCCTTGTCTACTATAGACAGAACCCTCCTGGGATTTATCCTCTTTTCTTTAAATCTTATGCCTGGGACAGAAATTGCAAAATCTTGCCAACCATTTCTAATCGTTTGCATTCAAAACAGTTTTTGATGCAAACAATCCAATGAAATCAGGTGCCTGATACATAATGTGTACAGCTGAGCTGCCAGATTAGAACCGTCAGTCGGAGACCCCTCAGTCGACTGAGATAGCTTTAGTTGAGCTGTCATGTTTTGGTTTTTTTTTGTTTTGTTTTGTTTTTTGCTAGTCAGAGTGCTGTGCAGTGTATAACACTAGTCTTTGAACAGACAGCTGCGAACAGGATGCAGCAGCACAGAGGAGGAGAGACTTTTCACTGTAAGGCTCCGATATAACTTTGTCTTCTCTCTTTCAAATGGAAGTAGTGAATTTACAGCTCGCGGATTCTTGATACAACACAGTTTTTGGCTTTTATTTGATTGTCATGCATCATTTCAGGAAAGGACCCAAATGCAAAGCAGTGGACAGGTGGATTTAGAACAGAAGAGAGCTTTAAAAAAGCTGATTTAAAAAAACACAACAAAAACAAACAAACAGAAAAATCCAAAACAGGCAGGTAACTGAAAGTCAAACTGAAAACCAGGAAAAACATGATGAACACAGGGATGAACTCAGCATAGAAATCCAAAACAGAACACAAGACACCAGGCAGGAAATGGGAAAGGGAATCACACAGGTATATATATACACAGAAAACTAATCACAAGACCAAGACACAGCTGAGGCCTGTAAAACGAAGCCAGTTCAACTTACCCAGGATATCTTCTTGCTATCTGCCATTGGTGATCACCACATGATTCCCGAGCTCAGCACCGCTGCTGCTCACCGCTCCCTCAAGGGATGGGTCAAATGCGGAGAACAAATTTCACAGACTCAGGTGTGTGACAATCAGTGGAACTTTAATCTTAATCTTTTAATCGGTGTGTGAAAGTGTGTGCAAATGCTTTGATGAGATTAGAGCCTGATGAGCAGTTTGGCACCTTGCATGGCAACCTTTGGCATCAGTGTATGAATGTGTGTGAAGATGGGCGAATATCACATGAAGTGTGACTAGAAAGGAGCCATAATAGTTGGCTGACAGCATGCTTGTCAGTCAGTAATACAAATACTGAGCTGTACTTCAGACATGTTATGTTAATCGCCTGCTTTTGTGTTTGACTGACATTGATGATAAACATATAATAACTCAAACATATTCCAGTCACCTTGCATTTTGATTCATCCAAATATCTGGAATTTCATGCACAGGACACCTTTTTCACAGCAGACCAGTGTTACTAGTATCATGCATTACAGGTCTGTTCTGTTCACATGTCATAGTTAGCCAAGACATAGTGACAGTGTCATGGCTTAATGTAATGAAACATAATTTGCAGATTAATCATTAATAGAAACAATAGTTAGTTGCAGCCCTAACACAAGTCATACCTAAACTTTTGTCCCTTTAATGCTGGTTAGGAAAGAGGATCAGTGATAACATGCTGAACTTGATGGCTCTGCGCTACGGTGCCTCCTCAGGACACATGTCACTGGAGAGCTTTATCAGTCTCATCCTTCGCTTCGACTGCATGAGTGGTAAGTAAATTTGGGCAGCTGGTGACAGTAGAAAATACTTATCATACGTATAGCCTAAATACTTTTCTTTAGATTTTGTTATTGTCTTTGAGTAACTTTTCTGAGCAAAATTTTTGCTCAAATTTTTTACTCATTTCAAATTTACAGTGAATTTTTAAGGCACTCCAAAAATATATCAATGACAGAGGAAATTCAACAGAGCCTTTGTTATAGTGGTTAAATCCTTAACCCTTTTAATGTCCACACTAACACTTTTTTTTTTGTATTTTTTGTTTCCTTTATAACAGTAATAACAAATGTTGTTTTTTACAGACCCCATAGTTTTTAAAATATGGGCCTCTACCAAATGGTTGAGATGTCACTTCATGATATTTGTAAAACAGAAAAAAAAAATCGAAATTACAAACCATATATTTTTTATAATGCAAGTAATATGTTAGTATACAAACATAAATCAATTTGTTACTACAGAATTTATTGTATCACCAGTACTAGTTCTATTCCCATGTATTTATTCCAAGTGTACCATTACCATTGTGTGTGTGTGTGTGTGTGTGTGTGTGTATAACATTTAATGTATCATTTGCCAACAAGGAATAATCAGAAGTGTTTCTATTTTTCATCAAATATTCCATTTTAATTACATTAGCTCAGCTTTGCTACCTTTACCATAAAAAGAAAAATGAACCATTTGGTTTAGCATGTTTTGAAAAGGTCATTTGATCCTTATTAGGTTTTTTTATGCAAAGTTACATAAATCTGTTCAGTAAGTAGCAGTCAGTAAGCACCTTTGAAAATCCCACCACACAGAGTCCTCATGTCTGGAGTGACTTTTTTCAATACCAACTGCCTGGAGGAAGCAAAGTGCAAAGGAAAAACACAGTGACATCTAGTGGATTTTTTTTCTTTTTTTTTTGCATAATATACCTAAACCCAAAAATATAGGGACTCAAAATGTGCTCTACAAAAAGCAGAATGTTAAAGGGTAAAAGAGAAATAATATTTGAACCTCTGTAGGTCTTAGTCAAGGCTTAAAAAACATATAAGGGTGGGACATCACCTGTACAGTAGAAGCAACCAATGAGAGGCAACCATACTACTCAAAATTTTAACATTTCAGGTGTAACAAAATAATTAAAACAAAAAATAAAAAAATCAAAATAACATGGGATGAGTTTACAGAGAAAAAAAACAAGATGGAAGACATATATCCATGTAAATGTTTAACATAGGCTTTACTGTACTCAACAAATTGCTACTCTCAATAATGGCTCAGTTACTTGTCACAATACATTGGTGACAGAAATTGAGAGACTGATTTGCAGGCTTATGTCTGTGTATCATGCTCAAAATAACCCTGGGTTTGCAAGTGCTGTCTGAAAACCCACTGGGAGTGGCCACTGCAAATCAGTAAATACTTCTTAGGCATTGGAATTGGCTATAGGATGTTTTCTTTAAGGTGATGTCATTAGTTTTATTATTTGGTCACATTAATCTGATTTCGACATTGTTAGGACGCTCACTAAGGAGGTACAGCTGATGGCCAGGTAACGTTTCGGACATCGGCACAACCTCCATTTTTGAACTATTTTTAAACCAGAAAGGTGATGTCTTGACTGGACATCCATACAATGATAATACAACGTCTCAGTGTTTGCTGGGAAAGCTGCTAGAATCTCTTTAGACTCTTTGCTGAAGTAATGTTTTAACATGTGAAGTCTAATTTGGGATTTTCAATACTGGGTTAGCATGAGAGTACTACACTGTATGAGTGTACCACTAAGGAGGCAACAGTTGCTAAAGAATGACCAGTGCATTTCAGTGGCACCTCACCATTGTTTTACATACATTATGAGGCAGTACCAGAATGCAGCTTCTGGTAAAAACAAAGAAAATGAAATTATGAACTTCTTGGCATCTCTGACTCCCACTCTCTGCCCTCACAGTTTCTGAGGTAAAAAGAATTTCTGTCTTTCTCAATAGCAATCTACAGGCAGTTGTCCGATGGAATGAACATAAGCCTTCGTGAACCAGAGGTAATAAACATTTTTCAGAGGTGTTATGGCTACATTTCATAAAATGAGTGTTTTTCTATAAAATATGACAATTTTGTACAATAGCTTTAGATTTCTGTGATAAAATGATCATGCTTTTTAACCAGAGCTACACATACACTGAAGTGCAATAATAATATCTCCCTCCTTAATTTGCAGTGGATGTACCTTACGATGTACACTTAGCCTGGCAGAGAGGATGAACTGCAGGATTCATTTGGAATTACAGCAGCAGAATATGTAAAAGAAAATAAATGTGTGTTCTTGTGGAGATGAGCTATTATATGGTATGAAACAACAGGGTATTTACTTTGAACTTTGCTACTGAAAGGGGTCTAACAAAAACTGTCACTTCCCAGCAACTGGGAGGAACATGCACTGTGTAGCAGATGCAGGCTACCTTTTTTTTTTCTTAAAATCACAATGACAGTGTTAACTGTGCTTACCTGTTACAGACAGTACAGTGGCCAAATTGTGCATAGCATGGAATACAACAAAATACAACAGTTTGGTCCTGTATTTCATGTGTGTTCTGTCATTCTTAAGACCTTTACTTGGGGTGTGGCAATTAAACGTATAATATGTAGTTTTTCCACATAAAAATGTCTAAAAACGACTAAACCAATATTATATATTTTGTTTAGTTGTGTACTTCGATTATCAGAAATGTTTCCAACAATTTTTCAAACCCAGATAAATATTTAATATTAATAAAAATTACGGACTGTGTCATAACTCCAGTTACCATAGCCATTAAATGAAAGAGAAGAAGAAGAAGCAGACCAGATGAGACGTCAGAGAATGAACGTTACTATTGCTAGGCTAAGCTAACTCGTCATGGATCATGATTATGCATTGACGGTTGCTGCACCTTCTGACACCGAAGCTGTCCCTGTAAACAAGCCGGTAAAACGGAAACATACGGGTCAACCAAGCGATCCCAGAAGAATTTGGGATAAGAAGAGAGCTAAATCAAGGATAAATATTGGTGTGGTGCTACACCGGCCAACGGACTCCACTTGCATAAAGTGAAACATAAAGTGAATATAACTTCAGTAATATGCCTTGTCCATGAGCATTTCTCTGCTGCTGAAGCTCGCTCTGCCAAAAAAACTGCCACGGTCGGTTTCAGGGAGTGAGGAATGTCAGATCTGTATCTGTTATATGACTACAACTCCCATGATCCCACGCTACTTCGTGACGTCATCTAACTGTCCATCTGTTATTGTTTTGGTTTGAGATCCCTAGTGGCAGAAAATTACATATTGCACATTTAAATGACACAAAAACGCAAAATACTTTAGTGAGAATATTTTCTATACAAACTATTCATACCAGCAGCGATGTGAATTAGCAATAGTTGCAACACTTGTTTACTGTGACGGACTCAGGATGTTGGAAGGGCAGGGGCGAAAAGGAAAAAAGAGCACCTACTGCATGACATGGGGCCCCATTGGTGCACAAGAAGCTAGTGTGTCATGTGTGGCGAAATAGTCTTCGTCCTTGATTCTTAATTAAGATTATATAGACAATCCAGGCTAAAAGTACCACTCAAGAGGGCAGCCAAAAGGGCACATCAGCTCGTTTTCATCATTCAAGAGGGCAGCTGATAGGGCACATCCTCTCATTTTCGCCACTCAAGAGGGCACTTTAGCACAGCGTTTTCAACCGAGGCGGGATCGGGGGGGCGGTTGCCCCCTCTGACCCCCCGTCAGAAGTGTCAGACCACCTTGTTTAACTACATTTCTTTAACCATTACAGTTACAGAAGAAAATAATAACAGAATATTTATTGCAATTGATAACAGTTGCAAGGAAGTCAACTCAGAAGCGCAAGATCATCTTTATTCGGTATATAGCCTAAGCTATTGTAACAGTGGGAGTTAATCTGGTACACTGAATGTGTCGAGGTTGAAAGAAGTGATGAAATTTGCTGTCTTGGTTTCCGCTATAGAGCCTCTCCGTTGTTGTTTTTAATCCTAATAAGTAGACGCAATGTGATTGGTTGATGCCTTTGCAAAAGCTCAGAAACATTGACCTTGTTCCAAAAAATAGTAAAAAACAATTTTTCTTTTCTCCCTGCAAAATATTTGCGTTCTGTGTGAGACTACTCATATTTTTTTTTTAAAAAAGCAGATATGGAGCACCGCCATATAAAATCAAAATTAGATTAGACAAAAATTGTGTCACATCAACAATTTGTGCATTGTTACACCCCTAGTAAACGTATTAATAAATACAAATAGTAATGTGAAATTATACTATGATACATATGGACTGAATTACTGCATGTTCTGTTTTACTGTAAGATGGATGTTTTATTTTTCTTGCCATGCTAGCATTGGTCAGTTCTCCATTAAATATCACAGTAACTATTGGATGGATTGCCATGAAATTTGGTACACATAGTCATGGTGCTCAGAGGATGTAGTTTACTGACTGTAGTGATCCCCTGACTTGTTGCCGTAAAATCATAAAATCTGGTCTATTCACACATTCATTACCCCCCAAGGATGAAGTGTAATCACTTTGGCGATCTCTAAACTTTTGATCAAGTGCCATCATTAGGTAAGAAAAATTAATTTGTCCAAAACAGTAAATCATTCATTCATTAATTCATCTTCTAACCGCTTCATCCTCTTGAGGGTCGCGGGGGGGCTGGAGCCTATCCCAGCTGACATCGGGCGAGAGGCAGGGTACACCCTGGACAGGTCGCCAGACTATCACAGGGCTGACACATAGAGACAAACAATCATTCACGCTCACATTCACACCTACGGACAATTTAGAGTCACCAATTAACCTAGTCCCCAATCTGCATGTCTTTGGACTGTGGGAGGAAGCCGGAGTGCCCGGAGAGAACCCACGCTGACACGAGGAGAACATGCAAACTCCGCACAGAAGGGCTCCCATGCCCGGGATTGAACCGGCAACCCTCTTGCTGTGAGGCGAGAGTGCTAGCCACCACACCACCGTGCCACAACAGTAAATCACTTTTCATATATTAAATTAGTGCTAATTGGTAAATGTTAGCATGCTAATGTGCTAAACTAAGATGGTGATCATGGTAAATGGTACAGAGTGCTCCAGGATGATGTTTCCTGTATGCCAATGTAGACGTTAGCGTCGCCATGGTGCCCCAGTCAAAAAGCCAATGGGATTTTTCCACTGGACTTCTGGATTATTGCAGGAAATAAGTTATGTGGAAAACAAATGTTAATGATACTAACATGTTTTGTTCAGCAAGATAATCTTCACAAATGAAAATAACTTTTATGATTTTTGAAGTGTAAATGCCAGAAATATAAAGCTAATATTATGCTTTAAACAAACAGTCGCATGACTTAACATTGTCCCCACAGCATGGCTGTAAAGCTACATTAGGCATGATGACCGTCTGTGGTCTCAATTAGCCACTTGTTTACAACCACTTTTTTTAAGACACAAAAAAGCCTCAAAATTCATGAGTGGGGTATTTACTGATATATTTTATGTTGTACAACAAAATGTGAAAGCCTTTTAAGCTTGTGTTAACCACAGACCTTATTTCAGGCCATTCACTTTGAGATATAAGAAGCAGAAGCGTTAAAATGCTAACTCATTTCTGGGTTTTAGGACTCATTCCTGGGGCACTCTATACCTGCTAAATAGCATGCTAACACTAACATAATGAATGTGTTAGCATCAAGCCCCCAGGAACAGCGCTGGGTTTTCCCAATCTAGCCAAATTAACAAAGCGGCCAAATGTGAAATTACAACATCTAGGACCATGACGTGATGTCATGGGGCCCAAAAAGTGTTTTTCCATTAGACTCACATTGTGAAAGAGACATCTGTAAATAAGCTGATTCATTTTTTTAAGGGTCTCAACCCCTGTAAAATATTATGTTTCACTGTTAGGATTTGATCTCTTCAGTCCGATATCATTTTAAAAGTCTAGAAAAGATGTACAATTAGCAGTAAATCATTTTATCCCCCTTCAAGATAATGGAGGGCTAAACTGGAAGTTAGCTGCTCGGTCTGCTGTAAGTCTCAATTGTGCTTGCTCTGTTGGCTGCACAATGGGGAAGATCCGGGCAATTTCGTACTATAGAAATCAAACTTTTATGGTTTTGTGCACCACCTAACAACTTTAATAGAAATAAAAGGGCTCCTACCTTCAGCGCTGTATCTAGTTCTATGCATACATCCATGTTTAGCATGCTGACATTAGCATTTAGCTCAAAGCACCACTGTGTCCAAGTACAGCCACAAAAAGCTGCTAGCATGGCTGTAGGCTTTCTGTCTTATTAAGTCACTGTTGGGATTCTTCTGTATTTTAAGTGTGTTAATGCATTTTCTCATTTAGGCTTGAATAGACTTTTATTTTAATCACTTTGTACTTACAAAATAAAGATATTATCCAAACAGTTATATCAGCATTTGTTTTATACTATGTAAATGCCTTGTAGATATCTTGAGGTATGTTTCCTGATGAAATAGGCTTCATATGGCATACACACAAATTGTGGCTTTGGAGATGTGTAGTCCGTTTCTACATAAGAGTCAAGACTTAAAAAACTAACTTAAAGCTATGGTCTACGTTTAGAAAGCCAATGAGAAAGATTTGAAAAAAGCATTCCCCACCACACACACACACACACCCCTCCCTCTGTGCTCCATTATCCCTCCCCTCCAAGCTCATGTCCCCCTCCCCTTGGAGCCTCCTAACGACACACCCCCTCCTGCATAGCAACAAAATGTTTCGACGCCGTCTACCCACACAAAAAACTAACGGCAGCTTTCACAGTCATAAGCCAGCACTGGCATACAGTTATCTATGTCACAACATCCACACGAAATATTACCTGTTCAACAAAAACTCTGTTGTATCAACATCACTTTTCAGGCCCAGATCTTGCTGGAGCTTTCTCCATCAGTCAAAGGATGACCAAATATTTAGTCTGTTTTGAGCCATCAATTTGTCTCATTTCCTCTTTGTTTCTGCCTTTTCAGAGGCAGACTTACGCTTCCTTTCGGCCTTTGCCGGTAGGGCAAGCAGAGGCTGCTTGCTGCTGTCGCTCTCTATATTTTCCATAGGTGTAGCTGAATCGCTCAGGGCCTTACAAACTGCTCATACTTTAAGATGCGGAGGGGGGGTTGGGACGAGGCGGGACGAGGAGCAGAGGAGTGTCAAAATGGAGTGAGGGGATTGGACGGAGGGTAAGAGAGAGAGTGCAAATTTGGGCAAGGAGTAACTCCCATGCGGACCGGATGGCTGTGATTGGTCCATTTCTTTGCAGGCCTGCAGCCGCCAGAGAGAATGGATTTTTTTGGTTCCTCTTGCTCTTCACATTGTGTACCTAGCACTACTGGGCCATAACCACCATCTAAATGATGTTAATAATAATGATCAATCTTTCGAAACGTAGACAATAGCTTTAAGTGACAATGTGCTGCCTTTTGATCAGCTCTTTGCAGCCTGTTCAAGCATGGTGTTGGGTTTGATGGTGTTAAGTAAAATCCATTAAAATCAGGACATATCATATATTGAATTTCTTACAAATTGCTCCAAGAGACAGAAACACAAACAGCACATATTAATTAATATGCCTTTATTAATTTTAGGAATAGCAGTGCAGCTTAAGTCATGATAATAGATAAGGCGATCAATTTAAAATCTCTCTATTTATCATTCACCTTAGCTTTTAAAAATGATGGAGCATATGTATCATTATTGGCAGTACTTAATTTTAAAACCCCAGTATGAGTATAATCCAGATCACCACATAAAACATTATTGTAATCACTGTGATTGTAAAATAACGTAGTTCTACACATGAAGGGATAGCGTAAAGCAGAAGTTAAGCAATAGCAATAATACAATTTCCCTTAGGCTTGAATAGATAAGTCACAATAATATCAAGAAATCCTGCTCTCAACATGTGTTAGGTAAAATTTAATAGTTACTGATTATTGATTAGTATGATTAGTAAGTCACACATGTATTTAGACTGGTTGTTGCAGTATTTGCAGCACAGTTGTCAGCAGAGCAGCCAGGAGTATGGATGTTGGTTGTTTGGCAAGCTTTGTTACCCCACTTGTGGTATTAGCTAGAAATAAAAGCATTTTTTTTTTACTGTTACTACATAATCACAGAGGAAGAATTATAGTCTCAACAGTTGCTGTCATTATTTACAATTGGCAAATGTGTACTGTAAAAATAGAAGCCAGTGGATGTTGCTCACCTTGTGCTGTTGTCACTATAGTGGCCAGGGTTGTGTTTGAGCCGAGTGTGTTTCCTGTGGATGAAATTCATTCAAGTCAGACGGTGCACTGTAAAAAAGACTCAACACCCAGCAGTGTCACAGAGGCAGAATTGTACTCTCAACAGTTTTCATCATAATTCACATGGTTAAAGAAAAAAACAACCCATAAAACAAGGATTAATCAGTGACAATGTCAGTTTAAATTCTTCAGTTAGCCTCTTTCTCAGGTCTCTGCTTGATAATTATATGCCCATAAGTAAATGAATATTTCTTTACAACTACAAGATCAATCTAAGTCATCTTGGTATCATATTAGAGGTGCCAGTTGAGAGATTTACTAAGAGCTGTAAACATCAGTAAAGATGCAACTGGGTCATGAAATAAGACAGAATAAATGAAACATTTTCTCTTCACCTGACAAAACTTTATACTTTTAGAGTGAATTTTCCTTTAAAATCATGTATTTGCAGCCCAAAACTCTAGTAAACCATATAACAACATCTGAACATCACCTGTGCATGGACAGATGCTTTTAAAACGAAGCAGAACACCTTTGGAGAGGTTTTAGTGGAAAATGTTTACAAGAGATCTTCAAATTGGCCTTTCAAGGTATAATCATGCACCCTCTTTGGCTCCCAGACATGCGTAAAACTGTTTTGAAGTCACTTACATGTCATTAGACGTATTAAATCCATCTACAAAACATAAGTTTTGGGCTTTGTAAAAAAAACAAACCCATCAAACATCAAAAATCAAACATTTCTGAAGGTGTTACCACTGATATAACCAGCAGACTGAGACACAGATCATGGACATCATTCCTCTCCCATGGCTATTTAAATTCAAAAGACTCCATGTTTACTGGTGTTGACATAAAACAGCAAAGGTAAGACACAATCTGTAGTTGTGAATGTATAAAGGAGGTTTTGTTTGCTTGTAGCTTTGATGATCTGTGCTGTCAGTCCATACTGTACAGTGATGGGAGTAACATTGTCTGAAATTGTTAGCATCTAAAGATTAATTTGAGGAGTCGTTTATGTGTCGATATTGTGAAGTAAAAATTTTTGGACTTTTGTTTTGTGATCCTACATGATGTGTTGAGAGAGAACGCAATTTACAAAGTTTGGAACAATGTGATTGTGGTGTGGTTCAGGTGGAAGTGGCAAAGCTGACTAGCTAGTTAATCTTCTCTGGGTTGAAGTAATTTGCAGCATGACCATGTTCTCTCATGTTTAAATGCCCTGTGTTGAATATTCAAATGACAACGAGGCGCTGCCCCCGTGGGCGGGGGCTCTCGAGAAGAACAGGTTTTAAGCAATGCCACATTATTTCAATGGCCAAATGACATCTGTAAAATAGAAGCCAGTCATAGTTGCTGACCTGGTGTTGTTGTTGGGGCCAGGGTTGTGTTTGCACCGGTTGTCTTTGCTGTGGATGAGACTCAGTCTAGTTAGATGGTGCATTGTAAAAAGACTCAACACCCAGCAGTGTCACAGAGGCAGAACTGTACTCTCAGCAGTTCTCTCCATTATTCATATCATTAAAAAACAGATAAAGCCAGGATTAATCAGTTACAGTGGCGATTTAACTTCTTCACTAGACCTCTTCCTGAGGTCTGTACTCAAAAATGATATGACCATAATCAGAAGAATATTTCTGTGCAACTACAAGGTCAATATTAGTCATCTTGGTGTCAAATTAGAGATGACCCTTGAGAGATTTACTAAGAGCTGTATGCATCAGTATAGACACTACTGGGTCATGAAATGAAACAGAATAAAAGAAAGATTGTATGTTCACCTGACAAAACTTTACACTTTTAGAGTGAATTTTCATTTTCCTTCCCCAAAAATAGGTAAAAATTAATATAAAATTATTATTTTTCAAATATAGTAATAAAATTAATGATTGCTTTGTTTTCACTTGTTTTTGGCAGTAAAAGTTTAATATCCCCATTGACCAAAAAGTAAACATCCATATTGACTGACCACCCCCCTGTATCAGCATGAAATGGTTTGGTCCTGCCTTAGCGCACTGAGGTGAAGGTGCCTAGCAGCAGTCAGCAGTTGTGCTAGAACGCTACAGTCATCCTCATGCTAGCTAGTACTAAAAGAAAATCTGGTTTTCAGAAAAGGAAAGAGAGAAAGGAGAGAGAGGAGAGGCAAAAGAAAGGGTGTCAATATGTGAGCCAGTTTTTCTCCAAGAAAGGTGGGTAGCCTGTAAGTTAGTCTGTGAGTGGTAGAAATGAACCTGTTAGCTTAATGTCCATAGTGAAATAAGCTAGCTACAGACTAGTGTTAGCCTACACTTTACTCCTTTTTAACCTACATTTAATCAGTGCAGGTAAATGTTTAGCAAGATATTCATATTAAATCAGTCATCCCTGCCCCTTTTACCAGACTTAATAACAGATGAGTCAGAAGCTGCAGCCCTGTCTCCCCATAACTTTACCCCTCCCCGTCCCAATGAAGAAGGTGAGCAACACTGTGTTGAATGACATGCCATGAGCATCATTGCAAGAAGTCTGTGGCAATTTCTCTCTCTCTTGCTCTTTTTTACCATTACAAAAAAGAAAACGAAATATTTTTTTCATGACAAATTCAAACAAATTATTTTTCCACATAATGATTATTATGAAACAAAAACAGCTTACATCTGTACACTGGATGCTGGACAGTTGGAAACATTAAGTAGCCTAACTCAGCCTGTATTAAAGTTACAGGCAATATTACAATAGTCCAGTTAGATGCTTTCATTTGGATTGAATTATGGCCGTTAAATGACATCTATAGATAGAGACTTTATTACTCCCTCATGAAGGGCAATTTATTTGAGCAGCTTACACACACACACACACACACACACACACACACACAAAACAAACAAACATGTATCTAATGTATGTAATCTAGTGGTGGTGATACAGAACTGTAGGTAATTTGGGCCAATGTAAATCTGTAGGATTTAGTGTCGTTAATTTATTGGTATAAAAAAATCTGCTGTTTTTATTATTTTGAGATGATGATCTTAATTTATTTTGATTGAAAAGTTAAATATTTTAATCTTGCATCAAATAATGAACTGCATACTGCATCAAATAATGAACTGCATACTGCTGCATGTACAACTCACTAGCAGTAAATATTGTACTGGTAGTATTGAACTACAAGAAGC
Source organism: Epinephelus fuscoguttatus (assembly GCF_011397635.1). Taxonomy (NCBI): domain Eukaryota; kingdom Metazoa; phylum Chordata; class Actinopteri; order Perciformes; family Serranidae; genus Epinephelus; species Epinephelus fuscoguttatus. Next base: position 34,235,708 of record NC_064765.1, on the reverse strand, counting down.
AAGACGGTTGCAAGCCTTCAGAGTTAGAGTTATGTAAAGCTTTTAATGGGTCAGTTAGGTCCTAGAGATGTGGTGACAACAGCTGCGCAGGGGGGGCCCAATGTGATTTCTTTTCATGGGGCCCAATCTTCCTGGCGGCGTCCCTGATTAGACGTATTAAATCCATCTAAAAACATCTGTCTTTTGCTTTATTGGAAAAAAAAATCAATCAATCAGATCTGTATTCATGTGTCCCCTCATGGACTCAATACCCAGCAGTACCCATTAGACGTATAGCCATAATAAATGAGTGGAATGAGCCTTCCATAAAGTCAATGCCACATTAAATGTGGGATCTAACATTGCTGAAGGTGTTACCACTGATCTAACCAGCAGATGGAGACACAGATCATGAAATACACAAGCTCTCTGTGTAACTTCCATGTGATGTCTTGGACATCATTCCTCTACCATGGCCATTTAAACTCAAAAGGCTCCATGTTGACTGGTGTTGACATTTATGTCACCAGACACAAGTTTAGACCACAAAAACAGCAAAGGTAAGACACCATCTGTAGTTGTGAATGTACAAAGGAGGTTTTGTTTGCTTGTAGCTTTGATGATCTGTGCCGTCAGTCCATACTGTACAGTAATGGGAGTAACACTGTCCGAAATTGTTAGCATCTAAGGATTAATTTGAGGGGTCGTTTGTGTAGACAGTGTGAAATAAAAATTTTTGGACTTTTGTTTTGCGATCCTACGTAATGTTTTGAGAGAGAACGCATTTTACAAAGTTTGGAACAATATGATTGTGGTGTGGTTCAGGTGGAAGTGGCAAAGCTGACTAGCTAGTTAAGTTTCTCTGGGTTGAAGTTATATGCAGCATGACCATGTTCTCTCATGTTTAAATGCCCAGTGATGCATTTTCAAATGCCAATGTGGCGCTGCTCCTGCGTGCGGGGGCTCTCAAGAAGAACAGGTTTTAAGCAATGCCACATTATTTCAATGGCCAAATGACATCTGTAAAATAGAAGCCAGTCATAGTTGCTGACCTGGTGTTGTTGTTGGGGCCAGGGTTGTGTTTGCACCGGTTGTCTTTGCTGTGGATGAGACTCAGTCTAGTTAGATGGTGCATTGTAAAAAGACTCAACACCCAGCAGTGTCACAGAGGCAGAATTATACTCTCAGCAGTTCTCTCCATTATCCATGTCATTAAGAAAACAGATAAAGCCAGGATTAATCAGTTACAGTGGCGATTTAACTTCTTGAACCTCTTTCTCAGGTCTCTACTCAAAAATGATATGACCATAATCAGAAGAATATTTCCATGCAACTACGAGGTCAATATTAGTCATCTTTGTCTCAAATTAAAGATGACACTTGAGAGATTTACTAAGAGCTGTACGCATCAGTATAGACACTACTGGGCCATGAAATCAGACAGAATAAATGAAACATTTCATCTCCATCTGACAAAACTTTACACTTTTAGAGTGAAATTTCCTTTAAAATTATATAGTTGCAGCCCAAAACTCTAGTAAACCATATAACAACATCTGAACATCACCTGTGCATAGACAGATGCTTTTAAAATGAAGCAGAACAACTTTGGAGAGGTTTAGGTGGAAAATGTTTATGTGAGATCTTCAAATTGGCCTTTCAAAGTATAATCATGCACCCTCTTTGGCTCCCAGACATCATTAAAACTGTTTTGAAGTCACTTACATGTTTTTAGACCTATTAAATCAATCTAAAAACATATATTTTTCTCTTTATTACAAAAAAATCAATCAATAAGATCCGTATTCATGTCTCCACTCATAGTAAACCATAATAAGTTGGAATGAGCCTTCCATAAAGTCAACGCCACATGAAATGTGGGATCTAACATTTCTGAAGGTGTTACCACTGATTTAACCAGCAGATGGAGACACAGATCATGAAATACACAAGCTCTCTGTGTAACTTCCATGTGATGTCTTGGACATCATTCCTCTACCATGGCCATTTAAACTCAAAAGGCTCCATGTTTACTGGTGTTGACATTTATGTCACCAGACACAAGTTTAAACCACAAAAACAGCAAAGGTAAGACACAATCTGTAGTTGTGAATGTACAAAGGAGGTTTTGTTTGCTTGTAGCTTTGATGATCTGTGCCGTCAGTCCATACTGTACAATGATGAGAGTAACACTGTTGGAATTGTTAACATCTAAGGATTAATTTGAGGGGTCATTTATGTGAATAACGCAATTTACAAAGTTTGGAACATTGTGATTGTGGTGTGGTTCAGGTGGAAGTGGCAAATCTGACTAGCTAGTTAATCTTCTCTGGGTTGAAACAACATGCAGCATGACCATGTTCTCTCATGTTTAAATGCCCTGGTCTTTCAAACAGGCTAAGGTCACTTTAACTTTACATCATAAAATTTGTCATATTGTAGCGAGGCAGTAATCTATAAAAGGAACATTTAACTGAAGACATTTTTCAACCACACTCATGCCATAGAACCACAGCAAAACACACCTCAAAGATTTTCAGGTGGGTTTAAACACCTGAACTGTGTCTACACCACCAGTACTGATTTTCTCTCAAAATAAATTTCTCTGGAGGGAGCAGCACCTTAACACTGACCCGGGTAACAAACAGTGCTATATAGCAACATTCTCAAATATTACTGAAACACACATATATTATATATGAATTCTGCCTTCCGCTCCTTTTGCAGAAAATGGTCTGTGACCCTGTCATACCAACTGCACACACACAACTACAGCTTTGTGAGTCAACGAACTAACGAACAAACTAACGACACTAAACAGGATACAAACTCAATAAGGCAACTTAAATGTCTTTATTTACAGTGTGTGTTGTGTGTGTACTGTACAAACGGTGAAAATGAGCTATATCGCTTATGGAAATAAGGAACTCTGGCCGGCACTCTGTCAGAAGACTTCACTCGCCGATGGCAGTGTGTATTTCCAAAGCGCTGTCAATCACAAAGGGGTTAAGCCTCTTTGACAATTCTTCCAATCATCATGCATACACTGAGCGTGCTATCCGCCTACTGCTCCATTAGGTCCCAGAGAAGCTGAGCCTCCCTGGAAGTTACGATTTTGTCGCATTTATCCAATGCCTGTCTCACGTTGCTGCATGAAAAAAACCTGTTCAACGCTGTCTCATAGGAATGCTTGGAGGCTCTGCGTCCACTGAGCTGACACGAGAATGTATGACAGGGAGGTCGCGTTTGAAAACTGGTGATAAACAGCTGACGTTTGAACATCATAGCCAGGATGTGAAATGCATCCTAGCGCACGTTTAAAGCAATGTAAATTCATATTTCAATGTAAATTCAATAGTGCATATTTGACCATTTTTCTATGAAATTTTAGGGGAAGTTCAGCCTCCCTTGTTGTTTCAGAGCAATCGCCCCTGCTGTGATGCATATTCAAATGACAATGAAGCACTTCTCTCGTGGGCGGGGGCTCTCAAGAAGAGCAGGTTTTAAGCAATGTCACATTATTTCAATGGCCAAATGAGATCTGTTGAATAGAAGCCAGTAAAAGTTGCTCACCTTGTGTTGTTTTCACTGTAGTGGCCAGGGTTGTATTTGAGCCAAGTGTGTTTCCTGTGGATGAGATTCAGTATAGTTACAAGGAGCATTGTAAAATCATTCAACACCCAGCAGTGTCACAGAGGCAGAACTGTACTCTGAGCAGTTCTTGTCATTATTCACAACGTTAAAAAAACAAACAAAAAACAAACAAACAAACAAAGCAATGATTTTATCAAATACAAAGGCAGTTTACCTTCTTCACTAGGTGTCTTTCTCACATCTCTACTCAAAAATTACATGCCCATAATCAAAAGAATATTTCTGTGCAACAACAAGGTCAATATTAGTTATCTAGGACTCAAATTAAAGATGACACCTGAGAGATTTACTAAGAGCTGTATGCATCAGCATAGACACTACTGGGTCATGAAATAAGACAGAATAAATGACACATTTTATCTTCACCAGACAAAACGTTAAACTTTTAGAGTGATTGTTTGCTTCCACGGATTAATTTGAGGGGTCATTTGTGTGGATAGTGTGAAATAAAAATTTATGGAGCGCTGTTACACTGAACAAAAATATAAACGCAACACTTTTGTTTTTGCTCCCATTTTTCATGAGCTGAACTCAAAGATCTAAAACATTTTCTATACACACAAAAGACCATTTCTCACAAATATTGTTCACAAATCTGTCTAAAATCTGTGTTAGTGAGCACTTCTCCTTTGCTGAGATAATCCATCCCACCTCACAGGTGTGGCATATCAAGATGTTGATTAGACAGCATGAATATTGCACAGGTGTGCCTTAGGCTGGCCACAATAAAAGGCCACTCTGAAATGTGCAGTTTTGCTTTACTGGGGGGGTCTGGGGGGGGGTCAGAAAACCAGTCAGTATGATGTGACTACCATTTGCCTCACGCAGTGCAACACATCTCCTTGCATCGAGTTGATCAGGTTGTTGATTGTGTCCTGTGGAATGTTGGTCCACTCCTCTTCAATGGCTGTGCCTAGTTGCTGGATATTGGCAGGAACTGGAACACGCTGTCGTATACGCCGATCCAGAGCATCCCAAACATGCTCAATGGGTGACATGTCCGGTGAGTATGCTGGCCATGCAAGAACTGGGATGTTTTCAGCTTCCAGAAATTGTGTACAGATCCTTGCAACATGGGGCCGTGCATTATCATGCTGCAACATGAGGTGGTGGTCGTGGATGAATGGCACAACAATGGGCCTCAGGATCTCGTCACGGTATCTCCGTGCATTCAAAATGCCATCAATAAAATGCACCCGTGTTTGTTGTCCATAACATACGCCTGCCCATACCATAACCCCACCGCCACCATGGGCCACTCAATCCACAACGTTGACATCAGCAAACCGCTCACCCACACGACGCCACACACGCTGTCTGCCATCTGCCCTGAACAGTGAAAACCGGGATTCATCCGTGAAGAGAACACTTCTCCAGCGTGCCAGACGCCATCGAATGTGAGCATTTGCCCACTCAAGTTGGTTACGATGAAGAACTGCAGTCAGGTCGAGACCCCGATGAGGATGACGAGCATGCAGGTGAGCTTCCCTGAGATGGTTTCTATGCAGAAATTCTTTGGTTATGCAAACCAATTGCTGCAGCAGCTGTCCGGGTGGCTGGTCTCAGACGATCTTGGAGGTGAACAAGCTGGATGTGGAGGTCCTGGGCTGGTGTGGTTACACGTGGTCTGTGGTTGTGAGGCCGGTTGGATGTACTGCCAAATTATCTGAAACGCCTTTGGAGACGGCTTATGGTAGAGAAATGAACATTCAATTCACAGGCAACAGCTCTGGTGGACATTCCTGCAGTCAGCATGCCAATTGCATACTCCCTCAAAACTTGCAACATCTGTGGCATTGTGCTGTGTGATAAAACTGAACATTTTAGAGTGGCCTTTTATTGTGGCCAGCCTGAGGCACACCTGTGCAATATTCATGCTGTCTAATCAGCATCTTGACATGCCACACCTGTGAGGTGGGATGGATTATCTCGGCAAAGGAGAAGTGCTCACTAACACAGATTTTAGACAGATTTGTTAACAATATTTGTGAGAAATGGTCTTTTGTGTATATAGAAAATGTTTTAGATCTTTGAGTTCAGCTCATGAAAAATGGGAGCAAAAACAAAAGTGTTGCGTTTATATTTTTGTTCAGTGTATGTGATCCTCCATAATGTGTTGAGAGAAAACGCAATTTACAAAGTTTGGAACAATGTGATTGTGGTGTGGTTCAGGTGGAAGTGGCAAAGCTGACTAAAAAGTTAAGTTTCTCTGGGTTGAAGTTATATGCAGCATGACCATGTTCTCTCATGTTTAAATGCTCTGTGTTGAATATTCAAATGACAACGAGGCGCTGCCCCCATGGGCGGGGGCTCTCGAGATGAACAGGTTTTAAGCAATGCCACATTATTTCAATGGCCAAATGACATCTGTAAAATAGAAGCCAGTCATAGTTGCTGACCTGGTGTTGTTGTTGGGGCCAGGGTTGTGTTTGCACCGGTTGTCTTTGCTGTGGATGAGACTCAGTCTAGTTAGATGGTGCATTGTAAAAAGACTCAACACCCAGCAGTGTCACAGAGGCAGAATTATACTCTCAGCAGATCTCTCCATTATTCATATCATTAAGAAAACAGATAAAGCCAGGATTAATCAGTTACAATGGCGATTTAACTTCTTCACTGGACCTCTTTCTGAGGTCTGTACTCAAAAATGATATGACCATAATCAGAAGAATATTTCCGTGCAACTACGAGGTCAATATTAGTCATCTTGGTCTCAAATTAAAGATGACACTTGAGAGATTTACTAAGAGCTGTACGCATCAGTATAGACACTACTGGGTCATGTAATGAGACAGAATAAATGAAACATTGTATGTTCACCTAACAAACATTACACTGTTAGAGTGAAATTTCCTTTGAAATCATAGAGTTGCAGCCAAAAACTGCAGTAAACCATACAACAACATCTGAACATCACCTGTGCATGGACAGATGCTTTTAAAACGAAGCAGAACAACTTTGGAGAGGTTTTAGTGGAAAATGTTTACGTGAGATCTTCAAATTGGCCTTTTAAGGTATAATCGTGCACCCTCTTTGGCTCCCAGACATGGGTAAAACTGTTTTGAAGTCACTTACATGTCATAAGATGTATTAAATCAATCTAAAAACATAAGTTTTTGGCTTTTCAAAAAAACAGTCAATCAGATCTGTGTCCACTCAGTAAACCTTAATAAATGGATAGAATGAGCCTTCCATAAAGTCAATGCCACATTAAATGTGGGGTCGAACATTTCTGAAGGTGTTACCACTGATTTAACCAGCAGATGGAGACGCAGATCATGAAATACACAAGCTCTCTGTGTAACTTCCATGTGATGTCTTGGACATCATTCCTCTACCGTGGCCATTTAAACTCAAAAGGCTCCATGTTTACTGGTGTTGACATTTATGTCACCAGACACAAGTTTAAACCACAAAAAACAGCAAAGGTAAGACACAGTCTGTAGTTGTGAATGTATAAAGGAGGTTTTGTTTGCTTGTAGCCTTGATGATCTGTGCCGTCAGTCCATACTGTACAGTGATGGGAGTCACACTGTCCAAAATTGTTAGCATCTAAGGATTAATTTGAGGAGTAGTTTGTGTGGATATTGTGAAATACAAATTTATGGAGCGCTGTTATGTGATCCTCCATAATGTGTTGAGAGAGAATGCAATTTACAAAGTTTGGAACAATGTGATTGTGGTGTGGTTCAGGTGTAAGTGGCAAAGCTGACTAGCTAGTTAAGCTTCTCTGGGTTGAAGTAATTTGCAGCATGACCATGTTCTCTCATGTTTAAATGCCCTGTGTTGAATATTCAAATGACAACGAGGCGCTGCCCCCGCGGGCGGGGGCTCTCGAGAAGAACAGGTTTTAAGCAATGCCACATTATTTCAATGGCCAAATGACATCTGTAAAATAGAAGCCAGTCATAGTTGCTGACCTGGTGTTGTTGTTGGGGCCAGGGTTGTGTTTGCACCGGTTGTCTTTGCTGTGGATAAGACTCAGTCTAGTTAGATGGTGCATTGTAAAAAGACTCAACACCCAGCAGTGTCACAGAGGCAGAATTATACTCTCAGCAGTTCTCTCCATTATTCATATCAATAAAAGACAGATAAAGCCAGGATTAATCAGTTACAATGGCGATTTAACTTCTTCATTGGACCTCTTCCTCAGGTCTCTACTCAAAAATTATATGACATAATCAGATGAATATCTTTGTGCAACTACGAGGTCAATATTAGTCATCTTAGTTACAAATTAAAGATTACACTTGAGAGATTTACTAAGAGCTGTACGCATCAGTATAGACACTACTGGGTCATGAAATGAGACAGAATAAATGAAACATTGTATGTTCACCTGACAAACATTACAGTTTTAGAGTGAATGTTTCTTTTAAATTATATAGTTGCACCCCAAAACTTTAGTAAACCATACAACAACATCTGAACATCACCTGTGCATGGACAGATGCTTTTAAAACGAAGCAGAACACCTTTGGAGAGGTTTTAGTGGAAAATGTTTCCAAGAGATCTTCAAATTGGCCTTTCAAAGTATAATCATGCACCCTCTTTGGCTCCCAGACATCATTAAAACTGTTTTGAAGTCACTTATATGTCATTAGACCTATTAAATCAATCTAAAAAACATCTGTTTGTTTCTTTATTACAAAAAAAATCAATCAATCAGATCCATATTCATGTCTCCACTCATAGTAAACCATAATAAGTTGGAATGAGAGTTCCATAAAGTCAACGCCACATAAAATGTAGGGTCTAACATTTCTGAAGGTGTTACCACTGATTTAACCAGCAGATGGAGACGCAGATCATGAAATACACAAGCTCTCTGTGTAACTTCCATGTGATGTCTTGGACATCATTCCTCTACCATGGCCATTTAAACTCAAAAGGCTCCATGTTGACTGGTGTTGACATTTATGTCACCAGACACAAGTTTAGACCACAAAAACAGCAAAGGTAAGACACAATCTGTAGTTGTTAATGTACAAAGGAGGTTTTGTTTGCTTGTAGCTTTGATGATCTGTGCCGTCAGTCCATACTGTACAGTAATGGGAGTAATGTTGACGGAATTGTCAGCTTCTAAGGATTAATTTGAGGAGTCGTTCATGTGGTTATTGTGAATTAAAAATTTATGGAGCGCTGTTATGTGATCCTCCATAATGTGTTGAGAGAGAACGCAATTTACAAAGTTTGGAACAATGTGATTGTGGTGTGGTTCAGGTAGAAGTGGCAAAGCTGACTAGCTAGTTAATCTTCTCTGGGTTGAAGTAATTTTCAGCATGACCATGTTCTCTCATGTTTAAATGCCCTGTGTTGAATATTCAAATGACAACGAGGCGAAGCCCCCGCGGGCGGGGCTCTCGAGAAGAACAGGTTTTAAGCAATGCCACATTATTTCAATGGCCAAATGACATCTGTAAAATAGAAGCCAGTCATAGTTGCTGACCTGGTGTTGTTGTTGGGGCCAGGGTTGTGTTTGCACCGGTTGTCTTTGCTGTGGATGAGACTCAGTCTAGTTAGATAGTGCATTGTAAAAAGACTCAACACCCAGCAGTGTCACAGAGGCAGAATTATACTCTCAGCAGTTCTCTCCATTATTCATATCATTAAAAAACAGATAAAGCCAGGATTAATCAGTTACAATGGCGATTTAACTTCTTCATTGGACCTCTTCCTCAGGAAGAACAGGTTTTAAGCAATGCCACATTATTTCAATGGCCAAATGACATCTGTAAAAAGACTCAACACCCAGCAGTGTCACAGAGGCAGAATTATACTCTCAGCAGTTCTCTCCATTATTCATATCAATAAAAGACAGATAAAGCCAGGATTAATCAGTTACAATGGCGATTTAACTTCTTCATTGGACCTCTTCCTCAGGTCTCTACTCAAAAATTATATGACATAATCAGATGAATATCTTTGTGCAACTACGAGGTCAATATTAGTCATCTTAGTTACAAATTAAAGATTACACTTGAGAGATTTACTAAGAGCTGTACGCATCAGTATAGACACTACTGGGTCATGAAATGAGACAGAATAAATGAAACATTGTATGTTCACCTGACAAACATTACAGTTTTAGAGTGAATGTTTCTTTTAAATTATATAGTTGCACCCCAAAACTTTAGTAAACCATACAACAACATCTGAACATCACCTGTGCATGGACAGATGCTTTTAAAACGAAGCAGAACACCTTTGGAGAGGTTTTAGTGGAAAATGTTTCCAAGAGATCTTCAAATTGGCCTTTCAAAGTATAATCATGCACCCTCTTTGGCTCCCAGACATCATTAAAACTGTTTTGAAGTCACTTATATGTCATTAGACCTATTAAATCAATCTAAAAACATCTGTTTGTTTCTTTATTACAAAAAAAATCAATCAATCAGATCCATATTCATGTCTCCACTCATAGTAAACCATAATAAGTTGGAATGAGAGTTCCATAAAGTCAACGCCACATAAAATGTAGGGTCTAACATTTCTGAAGGTGTTACCACTGATTTAACCAGCAGATGGAGACGCAGATCATGAAATACACAAGCTCTCTGTGTAACTTCCATGTGATGTCTTGGACATCATTCCTCTACCATGGCCATTTAAACTCAAAAGGCTCCATGTTGACTGGTGTTGACATTTATGTCACCAGACACAAGTTTAGACCACAAAAACAGCAAAGGTAAGACACAATCTGTAGTTGTTAATGTACAAAGGAGGTTTTGTTTGCTTGTAGCTTTGATGATCTGTGCCGTCAGTCCATACTGTACAGTGATGGGAGTAATGTTGACGGAATTGTCAGCTTCTAAGGATTAATTTGAGGAGTCGTTCATGTGGTTATTGTGAATTAAAAATTTATGGAGCGCTGTTATGTGATCCTCCATAATGTGTTGAGAGAGAACGCAATTTACAAAGTTTGGAACAATGTGATTGTGGTGTGGTTCAGGTAGAAGTGGCAAAGCTGACTAGCTAGTTAAGCTTCTCTGGGTTGAAGTAATTTTCAGCATGACCATGTTCTCTCATGTTTAAATGCCCTGTGTTGAATATTCAAATGACAACGAGGCAAAGCCCCCGCGGGCGGGGCTCTCGAGAAGAACAGGTTTTAAGCAATGCCACATTATTTCAATGGCCAAATGACATCTGTAAAATAGAAGCCAGTCATAGTTGCTGACCTGGTGTTGTTGTTGGGGCCAGGGTTGTGTTTGCACCGGTTGTCTTTGCTGTGGATGAGACTCAGTCTAGTTAGATGGTTCATTGTAAAAAGACTCAACACCCAGCAGTGTCACAGAGGCAGAATTATACTCTCAGCAGTTCTCTCCATTATTCATATCATTAAAAAACAGATAAAGCCAGGATTAATCAGTTACAATGGCGATTTAACTTCTTCATTGGACCTCTTCCTCAGGTCTCTACTCAAAAATGATATGACCATAATCAGAAGAATATTTCCGTGCAACTACGAGGTCAATATTAGTCATCTTAGTTACAAATTAAAGATGACACTTGAGAGATTTACTAAGAGCTGTACGCATCAGTATAGACACTATTGGGCCATGAAATCAGACAGAATAAATGAAACATTGTATGTTCACCTGACAAACATTACAGTTTTAGAGTGAATGTTTCTTTTAAATTATATAGTTGCACCCCAAAACTTTAGTAAACCATATAACAACATCTGAATATCACCTGTGCATAGACAGATGCTTTTAAAACGAAGCAGAACAACTTTGGAGAGGTTTTAGTGGAAAATGTTTCTAAGAGATCTTCAAATTGGCCTTTCAAAGTATAATCATGCACCCTCTTTGGCTCCCAGACATCATTAAAACTGTTTTGAAGTCACTTACATGTTTTTAGACCTATTAAATCAATCTAAAAACATATATTTTTCTCTTTATTACAAAAAAAATCAATCAATCAGATCCATATTCATGTCTCCACTCATAGTAAACCATAATAAGTTGGAATGAGAGTTCCATAAAGTCAACGCCACATAAAATGTAGGGTCTAACATTTCTGAAGGTGTTACCACTGATTTAACCAGCAGATGGAGACAGATCATGAAATACACAAGCTCTCTGTGTAACTTCCATGTGATGTCTTGGACATCATTCCTCTACCATGGCCATTTAAACTCAAAAGGCTCCATGTTGACTGGTGTTGACATTTATGTCACCAGACACAAGTTTAAACCACAAAACAACAGCAAAGGTAAGACACAATCTGTAGTTGTTAATGTACAAAGGAGGTTTTGTTTGCTTGTAGCTTTGATGATCTGTGCCGTCAGTCCATACTGTACAGTGATGGGAGTAATGTTGACGGAATTGTCAGCTTCTAAGGATTAATTTGAGGAGTAGTTTGTGTGGTTATTGTGAATTAAAAATTTATGGAGCACTGTTATGTGATCCTCCATAATGTGTTGAGAGAGAACGCAATTTACAAAGTTTGGAACAATGTGATTGTGGTGTGGTTCAGGTGGAAGTGGCAAAGCTGACTAGCTAGTTAAGCTTCTCTGGGTTGAAGTAATTTGCAGCATGACCATGTTCTCTCATGTTTAAATGCCCTGTGTTGAATATTCAAATGACAACGAGGCGCTGCCCCCGTGGGCGGGGGCTCTCGAGATGAACAGGTTTTAAGCAATGCCACATTATTTCAATGGTCAAATGACATCTGTAAAATAGAAGCCAGTCATAGTTGCTGACCTGGTGTTGTTGTTGGGGCCCGGGTTGTGTTTGCACCGGTTGTCTTTGCTGTGGATGAGACTCAGTCTAGTTAGATGGTTCATTGTAAAAAGACTCAACACCCAGCAGTGTCACAGAGGCAGAATTATACTCTCAGCAGTTCTCTCCATTATTCATATCATTAAGAAAACAGATAAAGCCAGGATTAATCAGTTACAATGGCGATCTTCACTGGATCTCTTTTTCAGGCCTCTACTCAAAAATGATATGACCATAATCAGAAGAATATTTCCGTGCAACTACAAAGTCAATATTAGTCACCTTGGTCTCAAATTAAAGGTGACACTTGAGAGCTGCATGCACCAGTATAGACACTATTGGGTCATGAAATGAGACAGAATAAATGAAACATTTTATGTTCACCTGACAAACATTACACTTTTAGAGTGAATGTTTCTTTGAAATTATATAGTTGCAGCCCAAACCTCTAGTAAACCATACAACAACATCTGAACATCACCTGTGCATGGACAGATGCTTTTAAAATGAAGCAGAACACCTTTGGAACTGCAAGTATCAGTATAGACACTACTCGGTCATGAAATAAATAAATAATAAATGAAAGATTTCATCCTCGCCTGACAGAACTTTACACTTTTGGAGTGAATATTTCTTTGAAATTATGTAGCTGCAGCTAAAAGTGTATTTAACCATATTACAACATCTGAAGAAGCCTCTCTGGGTTGAAATGATATGCAGCATGACTATGCCCTTACATGTCTAGCAACATGTTCAAATCATAAAACGGCAACCAACTTTGACGTAACTAACATTCTTTTCGTGCTCTCAAACACAGGTTGAAGACCGTAACTTAACAAGCAGTTACATCATGACTGCGCAAAGTGAGATAAACACAAGTTAAAGTGCTAGCTTGTGGGTCCCTCTTGTCATCAGTTTGCTATTTGTGTAATTCAGTCGAATGAAGTCCTTCAAACTGTTTGCAATGATTACTTATCAGTCAACTGTAGAGCTTCCACAATCTCTGATTTTCTTCGCCCAGATAATGCAAGTAGCTCACTATCAGTAGAAATGATGATTGCTTGTATGAGTATAAAACCTACTGTCGCTTAAAGTACACAGAAAGTATGTAATTTTACCCTGTGTTGAAGCCACTGTGCTGCCTGCAGCTGTTGTAGGAGCTTTGGTGCTCCTGGGTGGTGCAGTGGAACTGGGTAATGCAGTGGTCGGGGTGGCTCTGGTGGTGGTCAGGCCGACAGCTAATGTGTCTAGGTCTGTCTGGGTCTGCATGTTTCTCCACATCTCAACGGCGGTATCGTTCTCAAACAACTTCAGATCTTGTAGATGGCTACCAACGAGGCCTCTCACATGGGTCACGTTCAAACTCTGCTCATTTCAGATGAAACAGGGTAGAAAATTGGTCTGAGGTTTTAACACAATAACAACAATAAAACTATCATACATTTAATGAAAGTTGGCCTGACAGTTTGTTGGCGTTCTCTTCAGGTTGGCATATCCTCCTGAGACCTGAACTTTTGTTTTGTATGCATTTATAATTTGTCCTTGCTATCTGGGATCAGTGGGACCCAATAAGTATAAAAAACTAAACATTGTCAACAATTATTAAGTCTCAGTGGCCTCAAACAAGACAACAATGAAGTCCCAGTGTCTTCAAATAAGTACTTCCTAATTAACAGTGTCTTAGCTTGTTATTAATCATAAATAAACAAGTTTCAACCATAAAATGTGATGAGAATTTCGACCTTGTCCACTTTTGTGCTGGGATCGGCTGCAGACTGACTTGGTAGAGATGGCTGCCACCTTGTTTTTACATAGATTAGTGTATTGTGCTCTTACTACCACTAGATGGCACAAGAAAGTGTCCAAGAACAAGGACAACAGTTCTGAGTTAAGTAGAATGAAGTATAAAGTCAAGGAAACCCAAAATGTGATGTCCTCATACGAGGAGGAGGATATTGGGGCTAAGAGAAAAATACTTTATTTTCCTCTCTGCTAGTACATATTGTGCGTGTTTACAAAAAGTATCTGACAGTCCTACATAATATACCTTTAAAATGTATGAATGTCTCAGATTGGTTTCTAGTTCTGAATTACAGTAGTCATGAACCATCTCCCATTAAAACACTGCCAGTGATGGGTGTGTGATCCTCACAGCTAGTAATGGAATAAATAGATGAGGAGATCAATACCACTGGTGTGTTTATTCAATATAAGGCTACAGCCAGCAGCCGATTAGCTTAAAGTGTAAAAACAGGGGGAAACATCTAGCACCCCTCTTGAAAGAATTTCTTTTGTATACTTTCGATGTCGCACAGCTTAAAGTAATGATATAAAAGGAGTTCATTAGTGAGCTTTGGAGAGGGTTAGCAAAGGGCTCGCTGTTTCCCTGATTACAGTCTTTACACTGAAACAAGTGAACTAGCTGCACGTGGCCCTCTAACACATTAAACTACATAGAAGTGAATAAAAGAACGAGTACAATCTGTTTAAAAATAATTAAACGGAATCCTCATTGTACCAGAGGAAATTTGACATATCAGAGCAACGTTGCGGCTATTTTTTAAAAGTCACATTAAAATAAATCAATCAAATCAATGCATCCTGTTGTTGAAATTATCTAGTTCCGTACCAGTTAATATAGCCTACACTTCCAATCCCTGCATTACCAACAGCATTATCACTTGGCAAAAAGGGGTCTTTGTAGCATGTTAAAGGTATAGGTTGTTGAAAGTATATTGAAATGGGTATTGATCTTATCATCTAACTCCCATCGTAATTCCTTAGATGTCAAACTATGCCTTAAAATCTTTGATTGAAAGCTCTTATAACCCTTTGAAGGTCCAGTGTGTAAGTTTCAGGGGGATTTAGTGACATCTCCTAGGAAGGATTCCAGATTTCAACCAGCTATAACTTCTCCTGGTTAGACTCCCTTCAGTATTCATTGTTCAGGAGATTTTTACTGGGAGCTGAATTATCTGCAGTTGTCTCCTACTCTCCAAAACAAAGGAACCAAGTGATGACAACTAGTAAAAACACTGAATAAAGCAGTTTTACTTTACAAATCAGTGTTTCTCCTACACTGTTTGGCATGTCGCAGTTGAGCCGCTTGCCCAGCACCTACAAATGTGTGCTTGACTATTTTCTCTGATAACTTAATGTGTGCTCAATTTATTTCTGATCCAGTTGTTCAGAAGATTTTTTACCATGAGTCAAATTTTTGCAGGTTTCTTCCTCTCCAGAACAAACAGACCCAGTGATTAAATCAGTAAAAACACTAAATAACTCAGGTTTATGTTTTCTCTGATAACGTAAGATCCAGACGTTTAGGAGTTTTTTACCAGGTGCCGAATTATCCATCCGTCTATTCGTCTCCAAAACAAATCGATCCGGTTATTTTAAAGTAGTAAAAAATAAAGCTGTTTCATGTTTTAAAAAAAAATGGTGTTTTCAAACATTCCCATCACAGAGGGGCTGTTCACCATGGTGGCTGATGCAATTACATATCTTTGTATCTACAGCCAGTGATTGGTTTGTCCATTCTGGGCCACTGTAGAAACATGGCATGGGCCAACATGGTGATCTCCATAGACAAGGACCCACTCTCTATGTAGATATAAACAGCTCATTCTAAGGTAACGAAAACACAACTCTTTTTTTAGGCAATAATACACTAAAGAAAACATACCTATTAAATACTACTCCATGTTTGCCAATATATCCCTCTAAATCCTATACACTGGACCTTTGATGGTTTTTTCTTATTCTTAGACTTTCACATATCAATTACAGTGTTAACGTAAGTTATGCTTAAGCATCACCTAAGCTAAGTGGCCATATATTCGTTAAGAAAACAACTAGATATATAGTTGATAGATGGTACAAAACCCTTTCTGTTGTCAACTCTAGTATACTTACAGAGATCACGTTAGAATCCAGACTACTGAAAACAGCTATGTCCATGCTGATGCCCTGTGTTGACAGTTGTATTACATCTTCCACAGGTGCCCCACCTATCAGTGAAAAAAGCAAAACAGGAAATTAGAGAGGAGTTCTCAGAGAGAGAGAAACAGCTGTAAAGACAGGTTACATGTATTCTTACCTAGATAGGACTTAATTAAATTGTAATAGATGGTGGAATTGGAAAACTCTGAGCTGAAGGCAGTTTTACTGATTTCATACAGGACTTTCTTCTGTTCCAATGAACATGATTCCAAATTCAGAGGTTTGGCATTTCTGGCGAGATGCAAGAAAAAAGTAACACACAGTGTTAGGTTTGTATCTTGTATTACTCACAGTGGCCATGTTTAGGCATCTTTAAACTACCTGTTACCACCCACCTGATGCTGTCTGCGGTGATGTTGTTCAGTGTGCTGGTGTCTAATGAGCACAGGTTGGAATCAATACTGTTCAGCTCGGTGCTGCCCAGGGAGTTCCCAGGAGTATCCAGATACTTGGTGATGATTGCTTTGCTCTAAACAACAATAAGGGAAACACCATAAGTGAACAAATGTATACAGATGTGAGTACATTTCATAATATTGTGTAAAAGACTGTTTCAAGAGTCAAATTTTCCACAATTTGTGGTTTTGATAGTCCTGTCACATTGTACCTTTGCTGCCTCCCATGATCCATCGTCAGAATTCATGAGCGCTGTTAGCGTATCAACTTTGGTGATGGTCCACTTGGATATGTCATCAAGTGATGCCACACGAGACACTGAACCGAGCACCTGAACTTTCTCCTCAGGAACACCTGATGGGTATGCCTGGAAGAATAGAGAATGTTGAGTAACAAGTGGCACTGTAATTAATTCATGTAAAAATCCCACTACACTTTCCTATCAATATGAATCAGAACCACTTTTGACAGTGACACATGACAAAACTTTTGCTGTTCCATAAAATATATAACATATACTGCAGAAAACAATGCTTAGGGTGTTTTGGACATGGTGTTATTACAGTAAGTTGCCAACTAGTTTGTGAAATAAATACTGGAAAATGGATAAACAATGAGTGAATCATTTTCCCTTTCCACTATAACTAATATAACGTAAACCCTGACCCTGACAACTGCTGTCACCCATGCTAATCAGTTATCACATGTTGATGTTGTTATTGTTATGTTAGTGAGATAGCTAGCCAGCTAGTTGTTTGTCAATAACAAATAATAGACAATAAAAAATGTAAGCAGTGGAGAATCTTCCGCAGTTCAGCAAATGCCAGTGTAATGTTAGTTTGAGTCTGCTGACTAATGACCTCATGCTACAGTGTTATCTTGTTGGTGAAACGCAATGTTAGAAAGTAGATAAACAATATGCCAACCCTTTACCCTCTGTGACAATGAGCTTATCATACTTGTTAGCCACATTAGCTAGCCACGTAGCTATCTTATACCTTGTCAGCTTAGTGGACTCTAATATGTGAACATGTTTTCACAACAGACTGTTTTGTTCAGGGCTTGCTGTTTGGTGTGCCCTCTGACTGAACAATTCTACTCGTCACATTTACAAAAGTTAAAATTTAAGTTTCCCCCAATGTGTCAAGTTGAACACAGTCACCATATTCTACCAGCTTCAACAAAGTTTTCTTTCCTGTATCACCCACAGATGGCTTAAAAGTGACAGTGAGCAGGCAGTAAGGTGTAGGACTACTTCTAAAAAGATGTTGATGTAGTTTTATACAATAACTGCAAAGCAGAGACGAGCCAGGGATCTCGCAAATACAGTCATTTGTTTATTTCTAGAATTGGTTGACAGTGTATAATAGTTTTAACTTGAACTTAATGAAAACTATGATGAAGAATGTTCATCAACAAACTTTTTTTCCATTACGAAGACAGGACATTGATGAGCTAAAACTAGATCTTTGATAAAAAACTATGACAAAATGTATGTTACATTTTTGTTGACCAGACAAGCTGGGATGAAAATGTTAGGGGCGGGCTATAGGACATTCAGGATGAGAGGAAAGGAGAACACAATCTTACTATATAACGATGAAAACTCTGTCTGTATGTGTGTCTGTGTGTCTGTTCCATGTTTTTCTCCTTACTGACTTGGTCAATCCATGTGAAATTTGGCACAGTGGTAGAGGGTCATAGGAGGATGCGAATGAAGCAATATTACATCAATTGGCCAAAGGGGGGCGCTATAGCAACCATTTGAAATTGCAAATTTTGAATGGGCATATCTCATGCCCCGTATGTTGTAGAGACATGAAACTTTGCGCAGAGATGCCTCTCCTCATGAGGAACAAATTTGCCTCAAGAACCCATAACTTCTGATTTATAGATTTTCCGCCATTTTGAATTTTTTGAAAAACACTTCAAATTATTCTCTTCCTAGGAAGTTTGACTGATCTGCATGAAACTTGGTGAACATAATCTAGAGACCAATATCTAAAGTTCCCTCTTGGCAAAAGTTGGAAAACTTACTAAAACTGAGCTTCTATAAGGCAATGAATATTGTGGAGGGCGTGGCTCATCACATAAAGGTGTATAACATCTCAAGGGTTTCATCGATAACCACGCAACTTTGTAGGCATATGACCACACATAATCTGAGGGGACCCCTCCATTATTGACCCCATCAAACAAAATGGGGGCGCTAGAGAGCTAATTTCTTATCTAGGCCTAACCGCCATATTGATTTTTACTAAACTTGGTAGATATGTAGAACAGGACGCCTCAAGGTGACTGGAGAAATTTAACTCTAATTGGCAACTGGGTGGCGCTATAACAACAGAAAAATGCTTAAAAATGGCTAAAATGCGACTGATCGCTGTGGCTTCCCCTGTGGCCCAATGTTGTTGGGTTTCTAATCTTTGGTATGACTAAGTCATGGTATGGTATGCTGCTGCAACAAGGGCTAGCAGCACCTTTCCCATGTGAACTACCAGTGTGTCCACTTTTAAGTCAATACAACATATAAAGACTTTAACTATCTGCCTTTCAACGTGCTACCTCAACTACTAATGTACAGTTTTAGCCCACTAACTATCCCACTATTGGCAATGGTACTAGTATACTTTAAATAAATTCAATTAAATAAAATTTAAGACAATTTCACATTCAATACACACAAATTACCTGGTTGAGTTTCTTGAGAATGATTAACTGAAGGTCATTGTCATCCACTTTCTCGCAGATAGAGTTCAGGTTGTCCTTCAGGACAGGAATGTCCAGGCAGAGGTCAAATTGAGTCTGATCATAGCCAAAGGGGAAGGCATTGTCGCTGACTGTCACCTGGGTTATGTTACCTTCCATGCAACCTTGAGAATGATTTACCAATGACAGAAATAAAGCAAGTCAAGTTAGACACATGAGTGTGCCTCTTTGCTTTTTGTCATTGTATTAGATTAACAAAACACATACAGAAGCTCACAGGTTTTGTAAAATATTGTGCTGTATCAACAGCTTCTATGAAAAAAAAAATTACAAAATGTGGCATTCTGATTCTGTCAACTGTACCTGCTCCTCGTCTGACCCTCACAGCGCTGGCCTCTGTAAACAACGCCTTGAGCTTTGTCTTCTTTGTCTTTCTTTTCCTCAGTTTGGGCATATAGGTCTTGAAGAACCTTCTCTTTGTTGACTGCAAAAAAATATTTCAGAAATAGTTTTTTTAATGAAATGTCTTTTGCAAAATACTTTAAAATATAAAGTGACAAACATACAGTTTTGAACTGGCCCCAGAAGTTTCTTGTTAAATACAGAGGTAGGCTCCCAAGGTCTCCCAGTGTTTGCCTGTTCCAGGTGGTTACGTTACTGCAAAACAGATGTTGATATATTCACAAAGACTGTGTTACTACCTTAATATCCACTTAGTGGCACAGAAGGCAAAATTTGGTGCATGGGCATCAGGGTTCTTGTATATCACTAGAATTACTGCCTCACAGTCATCCTCCCCGCACCAGTCAAGTTGTTCTTACAGTTTACATCCATGTCTGTGAAAACATGAATGCTTCACACACATCCTCCCTTGTAGCACATAAGATCTTAACAATCAGCACAGTTTCAAGGTGGGCACCCAAGATTAGAGTCACTAATTCAATATCTGAGCAAATGTCTCCCCTTCCGTTCCTGAGATACAATGTTGAATAATGTCCAGGAAAGTGTTTTTGTGGAACATTATTATGTCACAGTGTAGTTGACCTTTGACCTTTTGGATATAAAATGTCATTACTTCTTGAGTTATGGCCAAAAACATGTTTTGTTAGGTCACAGTGACCTTAACCTTTGACTACCAAATTCCAATCAGGTCATTCATGAGTCCAAGTGGACATTCGTGTCAAATTTGCGAAAACTCCCTCAAGGCCCTCTTATCACATTAAAGAGAATGAGATGGATACAAGGTCACAGTGTACTTTACATTTTACCCCTAAAAGCTAATCAGAACACTGCTGAGTCCTAGTGAATGTTCCAAATTTGAGAAAATTCCCTTTAAGGTATTACTGAGATATCGCGTTCACAATTATGAGACAGATGAGGTCACAGTGACCTTGACGTTTGGTCTATGACCACCAAAATCTAATTACTACATTGTTGTATCCAAGTGGACATTGGTGCCAAATTTAAAGAAATTCTCTCAAGGCATTCATGAGATATCACATTCAACAGCCTTATCCTTTAAATTGTAATCTGAACTATTATATGATATACTATTGATTTATCAATTTCTTGTACCCATATCGTGTTTTCCCGGACAGCAGCAGTGTCTCCATGGCATCCACCTGGCTGGCAGAGAAGTCCTTGCAGGATTTAAGTTTTTCAAGAATGAGAGGATCAGAATTCTGGATGTAAGAACTGTCCAGGGTGCAGGCCATGTTTCCCAGCACCTCCACGTTATCACTGCTCAGACTGACACCACTTATACCCTAGATAGTAAAATACACAATATTTAATTAAAAATGGTTTAACTAGTAATATGCAATGGTATCACTTAATATGAAACATGACAATTCCTTTTCAAGCCATACTTTGGATGTTATTTATTCCCTTCTAAACTACTTACAATAATTACCTGTAACCTTTTTATATATGCATGTATAAAAATGTTATACACATATACATATTTTTGGTATATGCAAAAATGGTGATTTAACCTACATTTGATAATTTCTTTGGTAAAATTAAAATTGAGGCCCCTGCACTTCTGTTAGTCAAAAAACTATGGGCAGTGCCTCCAGAGGTAAAGGAAGAAAATTTCAGAAGAAGAAAAAATCATTTTCCAGATTGGCACACTTACAACTAATCTAAATTTTAAGGGTACTCACCAAGCAGGTCCTGGCTTCACTGAGTAGCAGTGAATTCTTGTTCAAAATGCTGGAGGCCACAGAGAAGTCTGCAGTGCCCACTGCAGAAAAGTATGACCTGCAATTGGCACTCTTCACATCTTTCGTGCTGTAATAAACAGACATATTAATGGGAAAATCAATAAGCAAATGTATTCTTTTTAAATGGTGGGTACATTATGAAGTCAATACAATAAAATGCTTAGAGACAGACTCACTCTAGGTAGAGAAGCATGTCTGAGGGGTAATCTGTGAAGGTCTGGGATATGTTACCATTGAGTAGGTTGTACATGCATGTCAGCTGTAGACAATGATGTGAAGACACAGAACAATACTAACTGTTATACAAGTTAGCGGTCTTTAACACAACATGCTTAATTTATGACTCTGGTATTATACATCCCATTTATCTTAATTTTCAACTTCAGTGACAGGGCCATAGTAATATAATGAATTGGTTTCAGGCAGATATCATTCGAATTTACCTGTGATTCCTGCAGTTGCACCTTGGCTCTGCCTCTCCTCGGCCTACATGAACGGATCAGCTTCCGGATCCTGGTTTTTGTCATTCTCTTGACTGATGTGCACGTGAAGCCTTGAAGCACAGATGGGCTAAGTCTGTGGGGAGCAATGAAAAGTCACAAAAAAGGCAGTAGGCCATAAAATTCTTCCTTGGGGAAATCACAATAGTTTTGGAACTTCTTCACTTACTGTTCGATGTCAAAGTTTGTTTCAGCCAGTGTTCCAAAAAACATGGCGGCCTAGAGGAACAGACACAGCAAAGTCAGCTGAAGCATAAATTATGTTTCACTTAATTGCAACTATATACTGTAAATGTAGTTCATACTATCATACATTATGGTATGATTTGTTGTAGGTGTTGATTTTTTTTGTGTCTCTAAGTGTTTATGCTTTTGACATTGTAAACAAAGCAGACGTCTAGCCTTGGATAGAAACAGAGGACTTCAGGACAGTCCTTGTGGGTTTTGGCTGTGTGTTTTTGAACTGCACAATTGACCTCATATTGAACCTAGATCAGACTTACAGATTTTACTCTGGATTGCTAATAAGTGTTAAGGTAACTGGACTCCACATATGATTTGTTGATTTGCAGAACTTTAAACTGGACATGTGAAGGCTTTTCCTGCAAGCCCAGCCCTCCGAAAATGGCAGCCGAAGCTCTATTGTTTATCAGACAAAAGAGACCAATTTCCTCTGATCTAGGAATACATTACTTACAAGATTGCATACCACAATCTTTTCAGCTTTGCTCATTGTCAGATGGCCGCCGCCTAACAAGCAGCACAACAAGGCAACTCTTCCCTCTATTCATGGACTGGTAACGTAACAACTGCACAAAGCATTAGTACAATTCTACAGGCTAAGCAAGACTGTTTAACTTTTTGTCATTTGTGCCTTAATGCTATTCAATTAGTTATTGTTGTCCTTGTAGTCAGATTATTGGGTAGTTGGCTTTTCCAGAGCTAAGTGGATATTAGTTAGCGAATGCTTCACACAAACGGTGATTTGTAACTAAATATCCCTCATTATTAACCTGGCACCTTTATACAACATAGATCACATATATACTCATATAATTGTAATTTGGTGATATTTGCTGTCTGTTTAATATTGTACAAAAGTGAATGAATCCCCTCCTATGTTAGAAACTCCAAATACCTTCCAATAAGTTTTGTTAATAGTTATTATTCTAATTATTAATTATTATTATCTAAGTTCAAAATTGATAGTTTAGTATTTTTTCTAAGAATAATTAATTCGCTATCACTTTTTCCTTTTCTGTAATGGTGCCACACCAGGCGATTCAATGTAAATTGAGTAATATTATTTAACATAATTAATAAATATTTGTAATAATGATTTATCAATTCTTGTATCCACTTTGATAGTTTGAACTATGAGTTCTCAACAGTAGTATCTTTAAGATGATAATCACCATACAGTCCTAAAAAAACATTTCACTTGCCTTGGTTTCAGTGAGGAGTTCCACTGTGTACTAAATGTAATTTCTGGCGCTCTAATGGAATAGCTGTAGCTTTAGTCTGAATATTTCAGTATAAGACTTTGGAAATTTGTCTTCAAATAACTGTACTGTGTGTATGGCCACATACTGACCTGAGATCCTGTCCATTCCTTTTTGTTAATCACACTGATATCTGCAGTCTCATCAGAGAACAAGAGCAGGGAAGGTGGAATCTCAGTTGCCAAGGAATCAGGAACATTCTGCACCACGCTTACCGGATTTGTGTCCACAGAAATGACCTGCCAGAAAATTAAATAAAGTAAAACTAAAATCAGAAACCATTTCAGAAGTTCTGTAAATAAATACATACATAACATGAATTAAGTTTTGGGTGCCTACCCGTTACTTTCTGCATTTACAGACATGTATATCAACCTGGTATATAACACATTGCATTTTGTGCAGTTATTGTTATTGTGCATGTTATTATCACGCCTTTTGAAAGTCTAACAGTATATATACTGCAAGTCATTAATACACTGAAAACACAGTTTCGTTGATAGTCAATGGACAGTTATGGCTGTATTAACACATTTAACTGCTGAAATTAAAGAAATAAAGCCTGTCAGATTTTTGTAACATCATCACTATCTCAGGCACCAGAATCAACCCAGTCACCAGAAGAAAACATTGACATTGAATGTTTCTGCGATCCACAAAAACATGCTTGTCATATTAATGTTTCTAGTGATCTAGTAAATGTTTCTGAGTTTGTCATCACAAAGTGGAGGCAATGGTGGATGGCATGACACCTAGTTTAGACGCCTGATAAGCTGCTGACCACTGTTCGAGACCAACAAACAAAACTGGTTGTTTAAGTGAGTCATTGCCTAGGCACCTTGTGGATGTTTTTTTAGAATACGGCCATTGTTTTTCCAGCTGCTTTTGAGGCACCACACATGGGTGCTTTTTGAGTAGCCCGGCACTGTATTTCCACAGGGAATAGTGGCACAAAAAGTGTTTGTTTTTAACTAAGACATTGCTGGTTTTCCAGTGGTGATTGTGCCCTCAGTACTGGTTATTTTAAGCCAAAACATGAGATTCTCCTAACCATAACCAAGTGCCTTTTGTTTCCTAACCTAACCACACATTAACCACAGCATTGTTGTAAAGTTTAAACATATCTACTACTTAATAACATGCATATGTAATATATCCATGGTTTACAGAAATGTATAATGCCAACATTTTTTTGTTTTTCTGGCAAATGAGTTACATTTTTTAGAGGTAAAAATGATGTTTGCTTGTATGTACTCTGTATAATAATAATAATAATAATAATACTATAAAATGTTTTTATATTAATCTTAGATCAGCAATGGCTGTATTGTTGTGGTAGAGTAAAAAGTTACTGAAACTTGTACCTTTTGGACGTAGGTCTGCTGGATGACTGTTGGGGCTGCCAGCATGTTGGAAACAAACGTGCTGCTTTGGGAGATGGTGGCTAGCTCAGAGGCTGAGATTTCTTGTATTGACTGAGATGGAACTCCAGCAAGAAGTGTGCCAAGGGATTCCAGGGAGGATCCACTGTTGATCTGTTTAATACATTTGCATTTGTCATATGCAACATACTCCTGGGTCATTTCATATTTATTAAAAGTATACCGATCTAAATACAGAACACTGTTAGGAACATGCTTTGAACCATTTAAATATCATGAATATTAATCGTGTTAAAAAGGACAGTAAGGCCTTTACCAGGAAGCCTGAGGCAGTTATGGTCTGGATGATTATGGTGGCCTGCTCCTGGTTCCAGGTGCTGACTGAGCTCAGGCTGGGCAAAGAGGAAACCAGCACTGATGGAGAAATAGAAGTGATCTGGCTGCTGGTTAGGCCTGAGCTGGCGCTGCCCAGGTTCTTAAACGTATCTGGCGTGAAGGTCTGGATGTTAGATGCCAGAGCAGCAGATACCTATAGAGCAAAATACACCTAGTTATGACAAAGTCAACTGACTACATAAAACCATTTTATAGTTTTAATGACATGTCAGAGAAAAAATCAAATGAATCATGCACAATATTTGCAAAGCATTATCAGTCTTAGAGTAAGAGTAAACTTTTGGAAACAAAGATAAAATGGTGAACAAGGGTACAAAAGCAAGCTTAAAAACATTTAGGCTCATTAGAGACCCTCTAATACTCTATGCTGAACAATGCATAATAGTTAAGCACATCTGAAAACTGTTGAGAGCAGGTGCTGGACAAATAGTGTCTTTGTATGTATCAAGCAGAGACCTTTGAGGCTGAAAAATGAAGCCCATGTGGAAGTGTCAAAAACTGCAGTTCACTGAACAGTCACTTCAGGCTGGCTCAAAAACAGAGTATATTCCCATAGACCCCCATGTTAAAATGCCCAACTTTACAGCAGAAATAAACATGTTTACAGCCTGTTACAAAAAATGGTTTTGAGTTCTATAGCTAATTTCAACATTAACTCATAACTCACCCGTTTACATTTTATTAAGGCCCAAAGTTACACATATATGAAAGCAGGGCTGCTTGAGTGACAGGCTGTCTCTGAGGCGTCGTCACACTCCATGAGACAGATTTACCCCTTGCTCCTCCACAGCTCCAACCTCTTGACCAAATAGGGTCCCTTCTGGCTCCAAAAAACCAAGATAGCGACAGTCGAAATGCTGAACGTGAGGCTTCAAAACGGCAGTCCAAAAACCAATGGGTGATGTCATAGTGGCTACCTCAATTATTAATACAGTCTATGCAGTCTAGCACCACCACTAGCAGCACGTCAGCTAGTCTCATGTGAGTTGCCATGTAAACACAGCACGCCTGCAGGGCAGGCTAACTGACCACGGTGAGAAATTGTGCTATAAAAGTGGAGTAAATTACGTCTTTTCAAGTCAATTTTGCATGCCGCGGCTTCAGGGCATTTGGATTATGACGGACGAGCCATTCTGACGTTTTTGAAATGCATTAGTGGAGTTTTATTACATTTTCAAAATGTGGGTTCCATGCACTTCAAGTGTAGCTGTTATTCCGGCTGGCTGTTATCCTCCGATACCCCGAATGAGTTTTGTGGATTAAAAAACTACACTGGACTTCTTGTCCTTCTGAGGGTCAGTAAGTACTGTCTGTATTTTCATTCTAAAGTGGCCATTTCCTTTAAGAAATGAGGCTTCTAAGGTGCTGAATGGTGGTTCATTTCAAGGTTTCTGGCTTAATAACTCAGGGTTCATCTTTGGGCAGACATCTTTCTCTGTTTATGGGATCAATATGTGGATCTCCTTACCTGCTGCACTCAAAATGTATCATTACTGGGACCTTTTTAAACTCAAGTTCAAATAGTCATGTAGTCAATAATAATCTGGTGTTTGCTGTTGAGTTATTTGGTCAATTAGTTGTATCATAGTTTGCGTATTTTCCTCTTCTTTCTTTTATGTTTTCAGACTAGCTTAAACTGTAAATGCTGTGGTATATATATGAAATGCTAAACTATCGAATAGGTGCATTTTTTTTTTTGTTTTAGTGTTTAATGACAATTTAAAAAAGTTAAACTCTATTTCTCTGTAGACATAAATTGAGCTGGTACCTCAGGATCCTCTGTTCCATTGCAGAAGTCACCCAGCTCATTTAACACGAGTATCGTCTCTTCTTCATTCACAGAAGAATATGCTGAACTTGGGACCTCATCAGAGCACAAGAAAAAGCCTGGAAGCCTAGAAAAAAAAAAATTTAATATATGAAATGACAAACATCTACCCACTTATTAATGTATATAATAGACATATATGCCACAGTTACATATTTTGGCAGATTAGTGGATACTCACTTCAGAGGTTTGAAGGTTGGGTTGAATTCATAAAGCTTTGAGATGTAGAGGTCTGTTACATCTTCTGGGATTGCTGTGTTGTTAAAGAGCTCCAGGTTGGCTTTGTCCACTAAGAACACTCCAGCCTTCAAAAATGTCACCATACTGGTCAGTAAATAATCTTTAAAAAATGTCTTTGGTTTTCCCAGCCTTAACTAAAATTAATAAATATCAAAATGACACTAGATTTAAACAAAATTAGGTTATGATTGTGAAGTCTAGTAAAATTAAATGAACATCTATATTTTGTGTATTTAAAGCATAAACTTTAAATGACATAGAAACTAATATCAGGACATACTTGACTGGTGGAGGTGAAGGTGGTGAGATCATCCACAGTGACAAATGACACAAAGCTGCCGATGTAATTGGCAAACCAGGCAGTAGAATTTAGTTCTGCATCACTGGCATTGTAGCATCTGGCTTCAGAGCCTATGAAACAGGAAAAAAACAGAACATTATCAAAAATGAATGTAAAGTATTTAACAGTTAATTCGTTAATAGTTGTAATACAGGCTAACAATCATATTGGGCGATCACTGATGGCTCAAATATTTACGGACCAGTGACACTGAAACACGAGTCCACAGCTATCATAGCGACCCTGCACGGTTGGGCATAGAGGTGCTTTGTGCTAATATGGACCAGAGTTGGGTAAGGGTTACTTTAAAAGTAATCAAAGTACTTTACTGTATTACTTTTTTTAAAAGTAACCAGTTACTTTACTGTGTTACTCTCTGAGTAAAGTAACTCCAGTACTTTTAATGTACTTCCAACGTTACTCCCTGAGAAAAGTAACTCAAGCACTTCTAAAGTACTTTTGAGTATTCTACATTTCCTATTGGGCAATGGACCACAGGGCGCTAAGCCTACATTTTTTACCAGTGGTCATTTTTTTGACCAGTAGAAACACAGAACGATCTGCTGCCGTAAACAACTATAGGACAACAACATTCCAGCGTTTTTAATATTTTCTCTAGCTATGTTATCACACAGAGTAAAAGGGGGAAATGATGGTGTGAAACAGCAGAGGCACTTTGTCAACCCGCTGAGTTAACGTTACTGTCGTTAGCATCAAGCTAGCAAACAATGGTACATCCTCACGGTCGGACATAAAGTAATAACATTAACAAATAGTGGCGGGGCTTTTACTCACCACAACTGCAGAGGCTCCCAGCTTCATTTGAAACAAACTACATTATAGACAGTCCATTATTTATTAATCCCTCTGTATCCTTATATTTTTACTTTTTATCTGCTCCCGTTGTCTTTATAAAGTTAACATATTGCACCATCATTTCAAACTCAACACTTCCTGAATTTGTTTCAAAGAATTAAAGCCCCTTATAACCTCGACTGAGAGAATCCCTCCACTTTCTAAATAGGCTTTTTATTGTGAAACATTTGTAGGAACTTGGTTGTGGAGGATACAGCAGCTTGAATGTTTGTGTACGGTACTTCAAATGTAGCTCCTGCCATCTGCTAGGTGACAACATTTCGGCTGGCATATGAACAGAAACAGTGATTCAGATGATAGTAAAAGTAATAAAAATAGGACACGATGACTCCACAATCGTGTAATGTGACATAGTGACTCTCAGAACGGGCAGAAAACTCGTGTAGTGTAAACCAGGCATAATGCAAGTCCTGAGTCTGACCTGTCTGTCAACGAGTCCCCCTCCACCTTTTTTTAGACTCCACCATAACACAATGGCAGCATTTCTTCTCCACATAGCGAGCCACAAGCTTCATGGCTTCTTTCAGCCTGATAGGTTTAATGTTATCTCTGTTATTAGAACCAAAAGACAGTCGTTGCTGTTTTGGAGCTGAAGGACCAGCATTCTAAAAGTAACGAAAGTAACTGATGGCTTGTTTCAAAATATACTCAAGTATTTGATTACTCAAACAGCAAACTAATGCGTTAGGTTACTCGTTCCTGCAAAAAGTAATCAAAGTACTTATACCCACCTCTGCTCATGAAAACATTTATACATATTGTATTCCATTTCTGCCAGTATATCCCCCTAAAGCTTACACAACAGACCTTTAAAAACAAAATCAAAAACTCTTGCCCAGAAAACCTTTAGCAAGCTCTTGCTCTAAAAAAATATTTATAGTTTCAGCTGTGTTCATTCAACCTAGAGTTAAAGTTAGACTAAGCATGGACAGTAAAATGTAGGTCCTTTCGAGCCACACCCCCACACACATTTGCTCAAAAATTCTTCTTACCAGTCATCAAGTATGTACTGATGGTGGTGTATACATCCTGCTGTCCAAATTCAGAGTTGTTGTATGTGAAGTTATTTCCCAGTACAGAGACACTACAGGAGGAAAAACAACACAAAATATAATGATAGCCCTATTGTCACTAAACTTTCTGACACTGTAACAAAAAAAAAAAAAAAAAAAAGGGAGACTTACAATTTCTGGAAGGCAAGACACGAAGCATTCTGCACTTCATTGGAGCTGATGAGGCTCTTTCTGAGGAATCTAAGATAGTTTGTCAACCGTTGGTCAAACCAGGCGTTAACCTCGGCTCTGCTGTTGCTGCTCAGCGCCAAAGGCCAAACACAGGGGAGGATGTCCTCCTTCACATCATCTGGCACATCCTCCTAATGACATACACATGTATTTATTTACGTTTAATGAGAGGCCAGTGTTAAATCTTTAATTTCAAATTGATGATCAAATGGTGTATTACAGAGAACTGGTGTATATGGTGACAAAATCACCACTTAGATGCAACTTATATCAGCATGTAAAAGTGACATGTCTTATAAGTAATAATGTTAGTTATATGGCTCGATTTAGAAGAAGGACATACAGTTTCAAGGAAAGCAGGAGTGTTGTTGTAGTTGTTGAAGATGACACAGATGTCAGAGTCTTTATCAATCACATTGGGTTGACTGAGGAACTGATTCAGCTCTGAGGTGCTGATGGTACTGAGGAGCTGAAAGAAAAGAAATAAGTGGTTGAAAAAGTTAACAGCACAACATATGTGGGCATTTGCATTATGGCAGGTGGTAACTCTTACTTTACCGTCTGTTTTGGGATTTAAAAATGAGGCAAAAAAAAAAAAGTATTGTTTTGTTTAAGTATACCTCTGACTCGCGTGTCTGTGGCAGGAGAGATGTGAACATCGACAAATCTGGAAAATCAAAGCTGAGAAAAGTGTTTCTCAAATAGTTGTAGAAGCTTCCACCACTGTAACACTTGAGGGGTGTTGGACCTGTGTTGAACACAAATGAAATCACTGTGTACCCTGATACAAAATTATAAAATTTGAGGAAAAAAACATACTGAAATAGGCACAGGCTATTTAACAACAATATTAACATTTTTCGTTATTTATAGATGTGTATCTGTTGCACAAACCTTGGAGGAAGAGGAGGATGCTTTTGCCAATTTCCTTTTGGGTGTCATTGCTGAGTGTCAAGTGTTGTGCGTCCAGCAATTTAATCCTAAATTCAGATTAAAATTAGTCTGAAGCAATTAAAAAATATATATAATCCCAATGATTATGACCCAGACCAAAGAAATTCTTACAACTCTTGGCTGCTGTTACAACTCCTGTTATTCCCGATGTCAAATAAAGGTGTCACCAGGCTGGGAGAGAGATTAACCACCAGAGGGCTCAGTCGAATCCTGAGCCACTGCAGGAACTCTGTGTCATTGATGGCCGAGGAGGACAGATCCCCTCTGTCAATTACTGCCTGGAGGAAGGCAGATTTCACCTCCTCTGTGTAGTTGACTGGGTGTTCCTGGGAGAATTTTGCATAAAATAAATAAGAGTTGGAACTGAATGGTTTACAGGATAGAAAAAATGGTATGTTATTGATCATGTTACCATTTATGAGTCATTTGTCTGCTTGTATTTGAGAAAGCCAAATATTTTTGTTCCCTTGTTGCTTTTAAACGGGCTAAAAAAACATCTATGGAAATATCAAGACATGCACTAGCTTTGAGCCTCTGGGAAGGTGGGCCACTGTGCCTGCTTGAGAGTTTAGCAGGCTCACTAAGTTAAAAACTGAAAACAATGAAATGTTAGCTGTGGTACTGAAGAAACAGGACCACCCCATTCTGCACTTGAAATAACCAACCTTCACAATTGCAGGAATATTGACTTCAAAGCATGCTACAGCAGCTGATTAGTTGACTGTTAGTTGTCTTAAGTTAGCCTGAAAAATTATGTTAGCAAGTGTTTGCTAGCATGTTCAACAAGCCACGATGAAAGTCAGGATGTTTGCCTGTCTAAAAATATAATATTTGCTGTTGTTTACAGGTAATTTCTTACTCATGTTATTGCTACAATAAAACAGTTTCAGGAGGTGGACACAAAATGACACCTTTTTCTTTATGCTAGCTTGTTCAACAAGCCACAAGGAGATACCTAAAGAACCAAAATTTGTTTATATTTAGCTGTCTCATGTAACTGCTACAAAAATAGTTTAATGTAACTGATGTAAATAGCTGGGCAAAGTATTAGTAATGCCTCTCAGTATAGAGTGCCCGAGGGATGCCATTTTTCTGTAGGCTGACGCGGAAGTTAATGAAGCTAGGATTTATTGCAGGGCAGACCACATTGGTTTTAGCTAAGTCTGCTCAATAAACTGGCATTTCAGTGTTAATAATATTGCAAAAGCCATGCATTTTAATTTCAGTGGGGTTATAAAGTTACTATTTGATAAAGCATGTTTCAAATCTGTTGGCTTGTGTTTGAGTGACGCAAAAATGAAAATGAAGCAATTTGAGTATTATTAAGCAAAAAAGAAAATGTCAGCTATACTAACGTTTACCTCAATGGCTGGTGAGACTGTGTCAAAGAAAGTCCCAAAGTCAACAGGGTCAATGGCTGTCATAATTTCTGTCACGTCTTCCATGTCCTGTAGCTGTGAGGGAGTTGCTGCAAGGTGGGCCAGCTGACTGATAGTAAGAAGATCTGCAACCTCCACCTAAAAGTGACAAGCAGCATTTCAGTAAGCAAACACAACAGTGGAATTCTCACCTATTGTCACAAAGTAAGCTAATCACCTGACTTTTTAGTATTTGCAGTCACTGTGTAAAATATTTTTTGTCTTGTAGAAGGAACAAAGGCAAGTAATGTCCAGTGACAAAACCAGTGTTCATTTTGTTAATGAAAACTATGACAAAGTAATATTTATCTGCTTCTTAAATGTGAGGTTGATAAGTCAAAGGTTACAGTGAACCTGGAAACAAACAAGTAGTTGTCTAGTTGTCTGAAATTAGGTATTTATGGTCTCAAAACCTTAGAGAGATTTGGAGCTTTGCAAATGATGATGAGCATGTGTGTGCTGGTAAATCATTCTTTAAACCTGTCAAAAACTCTGAGAAATAGAGGAAAAAGTAGTGTGTTTAAAGTATGAAGAAGAAAAAATTAAAATGAAATGAAATTTCATCACTTGATATATCCTGTCACCTTTATTCCTATTTCTGATACCTGTTTTAGCCCAATTGGATCAGAAGAAAAAGAAAAAGTTTAAAAAAGTTTACCAAAATGTAATGAGTTTTTGTCAACTTAATTTTTGGAGCTGTTGTCAACTAAAACTAGACTAAAACTATGAAGAATAAAAATAAATAACATGTGACTAAAACTAACAAGCATTTTTTTCTGAAGACTAAAATTAAGACTTGCTGCCAAAATTAACACTGGCTCCTTGGGCATAAATGCACACAGCGCCTCTCTTAGACCAGGTTTTTGTTGGTCAGTGGCGCAGTCACTTTCTGCTGGTCAAAATAGTAATACACAACCTGAACACACCTCATTTTAAGACCTGCACACAGACGGGCACAAGTACAGTTGCTATTTACATAACATGGGCACTGGCCATCAAAATGACAACTGTGTTGGTCTGAAAATAGCAATGACAGCTCTATTGTGTGTTGCTGTGAGCCAGGTTTGAGATAGGGTCCTTGGTTCAACTAACTGCAGTGCTTTTCCCCATTTGCCTGTTAGATTCAGATTGTCTAGGTTGGTGTGAAATTTGTCCATCAGACTCTTGTTTGTACTAAAAAACTGAATTGAGTTGGTTCATTTCTAAGCCCACTCTTGTGTCTGGATTTTTTGGTATTAATTCAAAAATTAAAATACTGTTAAATCTGCTGATTATGAACTCTAATGGAGGTGAAATTATAAACAATCTGTATTACCAGTATATACAGTACATGTTAATCATGGTAACTCATATTCTTGTTACCATGGAATTATGGGGAATTTCCTGAATCCATCAGAGAGTAAATGGATTGAAAAAGTGGTGTGTTGTGCTTGTATCCAGGGCAGAGTATTTTGGCAGTTCCTTTTTAAAAAGTGAGCGAATCATGGTGATCCTACAGTAACCATACCCCCTGCAAGACTCCTCTTTTTCATCCTATTTCTACTTCTTCATCATTATTCAGAACATTTATAGTCAAGTTTTAGTTTTAAGCAATAATGCTCATAATAAGTTATTGTTTCATGACCTCTTTGCGTCAGTGGAGAATATATACTAACACATAAGGTTCCATGTAGCACTGATGATGGAGGATGACAATCACCAAAACGGTCCACTTGATAAGTTACCTGTCTGTCCACATGACTATATATTTACACCCCTTGGTGCATTTGTAATGAGCCAGTGTGACTATGAAAGTGACAAGGAGTAAAAGGCAACACTTACTCCATTAAAATTGTTCTTCAGGGTCACAAAATCCATGTAGGAGGCATGCACACGGAACTGACCAAAGTTGTCTTTGAGCCAACGTCTGTCATCATTTACAGGTTCAATGCAGGAGCGACCTAAGTATCAAGATACTGACTTTTTAAATTGAACATGGCATACAAATCATTGCAATGTGGATTTATAGACAATTTACAGCACACAAGTACTAGCAAATGCAATGTCATGCAATTATTCCATCTAAGTTACCTGATGAGGAATGTGTCCGAAGAAAGTCCATTATGAATGCAAAAACCTGTTGGGTCTGCCTCACGGAGAGGTGAGTGAAAACATTGTTGCAACCCTTGACACTGTGAAAACAATGAAAAATTCCTCTATTCACCAAAATGTGTAGCAGAATGTTTCCATTTTCTTTTTCCATTCCCTTTTTAAACATTTCTGGAGGAATAGAAAAATTGTTTCCACTCACATCTCTTGATATGAGTCACAGCTGATATTCCGTGGAATGATTTCAAATGTGCTTGACATGATGCCTGGGAGGAACAGGGGTAGGTAGACCTGGAACCATAACTTGAATCCCTCAGCATCTAGCATGGATAGTTCTGGGCCAAGTGCAACTAGTGTCAGATTTAGAATGGTGTTACGCACTCTTGGGTCAATGGTTGTCAGGTTTTGCTAGAAAAAAAAAAGAAATTTTAAATAAATAAGTCATTTGATACTTTTTTTATTTAGTGGAAAAATTCATAACTAAATGTGATGAAAATACTTACCTCTGCAGCACCACTAACAAATCTGTCAAAGAAAGAGCCAAGGTCTTCCACACGTGATGACGCAGTAAGTTCTGTGAACACAATTCTCACAAGGGTTTCATTTGACAATTTCTTTGGTTCAAGGAGCAATTCCGCTTTTTGTGCTGAAGACAGAGAGTCTAGTACTGTCGCCTAAGAGAGGAACAGAAGACAAAAAACATCAGAAATATTAATTTTTTTTAAACAAGGTATTTTTATTGATAATTCAATAAAGATGCACAAGCATCAACAAACATAGAACCAACAAGAGCAAAAAGACAACTGCATCCACCCAACAACCCAGAAACAAACAGAGAAAGCCAGATCAGCAAAAGGAAATCCAGTAGACAAGAAAAAAAATAAATAAATGAAAAAATATATTTTTTTAAATCAATAAAATAAAAAAGGAAAAATAACGACAAATTAATTAACATGTGTGACATAACTAGGGGAGTGTAGCATGTTTTGCATGTTTCATTACAATTTTTCAGCTTCCATACTTGCTACAAATGTTAAAAATGGTTGCCTGGTGGTATAGAAGCGTGCAGTTAATCCTTTGATAAAACAACAAATTTTCGCCAATTGTAAATGATGCACAACATCCTTAATCCAATGCCCATAAATCTGAGGTAAAGAGTCTTTCCATTTACACAGGATGAGCCTTCTGGCCGAAAGTGAGCAGAAAGGGACAATGTCCGCTTGGGCTCTACTTAAGTTAACATCCAGAGGAGTAACTCCAAATATTGCCATGGACATAGATGGGGCAACTAGCTGTCCAAGCATTGTTGGAAAAAGTTTTAGATATTAAATCCCAGAAATAAAAAAGTTTTGGACATGACCAGAAGGTGTGACATAAAGTGGCTAAAGACTGTTTACACCTGTCGCATGTAAGATCAGTATAACTGCTAATCTTAGCCAACCAAGCTCTGAACCAGTGGAGTCGGTGTACAATCTTAAATTGAACAACAACATGTCTCAGACAAATAGAAGATTAATACATTTTTTGAATAGCTTTATGCTACACCTCGTCTGATATCTGTTCTCCATTATCCTCCTCCCATCTCTGCTTTATAGAGTCCAAGGCTGCAAGATTATGAGCATTGAGTAATTCGTATGTTTGACTTATGGACTGTTTTTTAGCTATGTTACATTCAAAAACAGAATCTAAGAGGGATGGGTAAGGGCAGGAAGGGAAACACCCAAGATGAGAAGCCGCAAAGCTTTGGAGCTGCGAGTAACTGTAACTAGCTGGTCAAAAGAGGCATAAGTGTCATCAATATAGAGATCACGTACCGAGGTGATTTGACTGTTTGACCATGTATCAAATGCTGCATCTATTGTAGACGGAGTAAACATTTGGTTCTTTGCCACTGGTGCAGCAAGTGAAGAGTCTGTTAGTTTGAAGTGTCGTCTGAACTGATAAAAAAATCTTAATAGCAGACTTTACAACTGGATTTAATGTGACGTTAGGCAAAGACTGTGATAGTGGCAATTTAATCATAGTATTGTCAGTGTAGATTCTCTGTCATCCAGGTCATGGTAATTGTAAGCGCTATTACAATTGGCTATGGCCATCTACGTCAAGCTGGAACTGACTGAGAATCTTCACTGACAATACTATGTGCTAAATTGCCACTATCACAGTCTTTGTTTCTAAGAAGCCATCTTCGTCAAGCTGGAACGACCATCGTTAAACAGAGGGGGTGGCTTACGACACCACTTACTGACTCTGCAAGGGTTCCCATGCACACAGGGTTTAAAGCCTGCAACTTCGTACCAGTCATTTAGAACTGAAGAAGCTTCTTGGATGAGAGGCGAAACAAACGCAAACAAGTCCAGTTGCCTACGATATAGTACTTATGACCACATAGTATTGATAGACGAGCAAACTGCATGAATGCTCTCTCCATTATTACCCAGCTAGCAGTAATGTCTTTTCTTAACCAATATAATATTGCTGTAATGTTAGCTGACCAATAATAGTATAAAAAATTGGAAGTGACATGCCCCCTGTTTTACAAGGTCTTTGTAGTATTCTTTCTTTTGTCCTGGGTGGTTTCTTGTCCAAATGAAAGTTGAAATTTGACTGTTTAAATTGCTGAAAAAAGATTTTGTAATAAATATTGGCAGACTCTGAAAATATAGAAAGGTTTCAGTAAAATAATCATCTTGATTGAGTTCATTCTTCCTCTAAGAGAGAGGGATAATGGGTCCTGCTTCATATGTAACAAAAGCGGTTTATAATTGGCTTTATATAGATCTTTATAATAACGTGTAATCCAAATTCCCAGATATCTAATTTTTTTGGAGCTGATTTTAAAGGGGATTAAAGAAAAAGAAGCATCCTGGTTTGCAGTTCCAATTGGCATGAATTTGCTTTTCTGAAAATTGACTTTATAGCTGGATAACTGACCAAATTTATTAAGCAGTTCTATAAAGTGTGGTAAACTAGAAGACGGATCGGATATATAAAGTAACATGTCCTTAGCATACAATGATACATTATGTTCTAGGCCTCCTCGTTTAACCCCTTTGGTATCTGCGGACATTCTCAAAGCCTTGGCAAGTGGCTCAATTGCCAAGGCAAACAAAAGTGGGGATAAAGGACATCCCTGCCTGGTACCGCATTGTAACTCAAAAAAGGGCGATTTAAAACGTCTGCAGCAGCTAGTGGGCATTGGTGGTAGCACCCTGGACTGGTTCAGGTCCTATTTAGCCGACAGGACTATGTATGTTGGTCTTGGTGCGTGTGAATCCTCCTCCGCTCCGCTTTTATATGGGGTCCCACAGGGTTCAATTTTAGGACCCCTGCTTTTCTCCCTGTATATGCTTCCCCTAGGGTCTATCCTCAGAAAGCATGGTGTTACTTTTCATTGCTATGCTGATGACAGCCAGATATATGTCCCCCTGAGTAAAAGCGATGCATTTTCCCTCAAACCCCTGCTGTCATGTCTTGAAGATATCAAAGCCTGGATGGCCCTAAACTTTTTAAATTTTGATGAAAAAAAAAAAACAGAGGTGATGGTGTTTGGCCCCAGCGGCTCCTGTGTTTCCTCCCCTGTTGATCTGGGTCCTTTAGCAGTTTATGCAAAGTCTACTGTTACTAACTTGGGTTTTAAGATGGACAGTGATTTTAAATTGGACTGCCAAATTAGTGCAGTTCTAAAGTCGAGTTTCTTTCACCTCAGGCAGCATGTGAAGCCTTTTCTTGTACATCAGCACTTTGAAGCAGTAATCCATGCCTTCATTACATCTCAGCTGGATTACTGCAATGCACTTTATTTTGGAGTTAGCCAGTCCTCCCTTGCATGTCTCCAGTTAGTCCAGAACGCTGCCGCTCGTCTGCTAACTGGAGTACGAATGAGAGAGGACATTACACCCATCCTGGCCTCCCTCCACTGGCTGCCTGTGCACTTTAGAGTTCATTTTAAGATCCTTTTATTTGTTTTTAAATCTTTAAATGGCCTCGCCCTGCCCTACCTCTCTGAGCTTCTTCACCCCTACACCCCTACCCGGTGCCTCAGGTCAGCTGATCAGCTGCTCCTTGAGGTACCGAGGTCCAAGCGAACGCTTAGACGAGACCATGCATTCTCCGTTGCTGCTCCAAAAATGTGGAATAATCTACCTCTGCACATCAGACAGGCCTCCTCACTGTCTGTTTTTAAAACCCACCTTAAAACCCACTTTTACTCACTGGCTTTTAACCCAGCATGAGACCTCATTCTGTTTTTATTTGTTTGTTGCTGTTTTTATTGTTTTTTTTGTTTTAACTGCTTTTTATTATCTCACTGTTTTGTTGTTTTATGACCTCCTGTGTACAGCACTTTGTTTCAGCTGTGGTTGTTTTAAAGCGCTTTATAAATAAAGTTGAGTTGAGTTGAGATATTTTATTATTAGTACGCACTGCAGCAACCGGGGATGAATAAAGGATCTTAATCCATGATATAAATTTAGGGCCGAAGCCAAACTTTTGTGAAGTGTGAAACAAGAAGTCCCAATCCACCCGATCAAATGCCTTTTCAGCATTTAAGGTGAGAATCAATTCCTGAGTACTGTTTACAAGTCGCCTGATGTTGAAGAAGGAGTGCCAACCTTTTATGAAACCTGTGTGATCACGTGAAATGATGGACACGCAGCAAAGGGCTGCAGGCTAGAATTGAACCAGGACCACTGCAGCAAGGAAGAAGCCTTTGTACATGGGGCGTCTGCTCTATCCACTAAGCCACCGACGCTCCTCTTTATCTTTTTTTTTAAAAGAATGAGATGACAGCCTGAGGCATAGTGAAGGGTAGGGAGTGAGATAAAAACTCTTCAAAAACAGAAAGTAGTAATGGGGAGAGCTGGGTTTTGAATTTTTTTAAAAAATTGGGCAGGGTATCTGTCCAGGCCTAGATAGTTTATTTAGTTGGAGAGTTTATCTCTTAAGTGGTTATTATCGTTTCCAGTTCGGCCACAATTATCATCGACTGATGGAACATTCCATTACTTAAAAAAAATCCTCTAAGGCTGTTAGGTTAGTAGATTGATTTGTGGAATACAGTGACTGATAAAATCTGTAGAAACATGAATTAATTTCTGTGTTGTCTATATCTTAGAGGCCTTGTTCATCACATATTTCAGGGCTAGCCTGAGCAGCTGTTCTCTGGTGCAGCTGGTGGGTCTTGTCCCTGTGCTCATAACAGTTACACTGTACACAGATTTCAGATATTCAGCTTGTTGGGTCAGTAAAAGATTATCTTCTGTTTTTGAAATCAGGCACTTTTTCAGTGTTACTGGAGAGGGCATCTGACTATGTAATAAATCCAACTCCAAAATCTGATCTGATAGTTGTTTCAGACTTCAACTTCAGACTATCAACTTGTTACAAAATCTCTTGCAAATTTCTTTCAGTGTTGTGGGCAACCATTAATCTTTGTAACCCTATGAACGCAAGCAGGGCCCTCTGATGGAGCTCGTTTTGCTTGATCCTATGTCCTTACAGATTCACACACACACATTTTCTCTGGAATGCTCTGCTGCTCAGAAATTAGCCCACCAAAACCTTTGACAAGAGGGCAGTTGAGAATCCACTATGGATTACACCATTTCCTTACTACAGACCCTTGAAAACAACAGTCTGGGAGCCTGTTCGGGCCAAAACTCTTCCTTTCCTTTAAACTGGACAGGAAGCTGACAACAGGCCCGAACTTTGTTTAAAACACCAATAAACAATGCTCATGTCCATATTAATGGCCCTTAGAAAGTAAGCAATGAACAAGTTGAACATGTGTTTAACTAATAAAAAAATGTTGCGTTCACATACTGATACGGTAGAGAAACACATATCACACTGCTATTTTCCCAGAAGATATGTAGAAAAATTTATGACTCACCTCAGAGAGGTTGAAAGCTTTGAGGTCAGCGTATGTTGTGTATTGGGAAAAGGGGCCCAGGTTTATTTGAAGCCATTCAGCATCACTCTGAATTCCCTGTCTGCAAACTAAGGCAAAAAGATAGTCACTAGCATAGTTCTGATTTAGCAGGCATTATTTGTTGTTGATAAACGTGGAACAAATGAAGTGCCAGTTTTGTTCTAAGTGCCAATTCAGCATATTTCAGAATAATGTGTTAGCCCTACCTGGCTTGTTGATGACACTGGCAGATTGTCTTAAGTAACCAAGAAGAACTTCTGTGATTCCTTGTCGTCTAGGTAGGCTCATTGCAGGGTGAGCTTTGGCCAACCCACTCACACTGCAAAGGGCAAAAAGGAACATTCTTAAGGAGTCCTTCATCAGTTGTATTTTTTGCAATGCAAACTTGCTTGTATGTGAAATGCTACTCACACAACATGGTAGTTTGTGCAGTTTATGTCTGAGGTTGCATTCTTCAGCATCATTGGACTGAAACTTGGAAGGAAAGTAACCAGTGTCACATGGAACCACATGAACCAGTCAGCTTCCTCAAATTGCGGGAAATGGGGACTGATGATGGCGAAGGTCCTATTCATTACACGATCTCTGACAGGAGGCTGGAAATCAGGTTCCTGACAAATGATGACATGAGACGATTTTTATACCATAGTGCACCACACAAGATGCGAGAAGGGATGTAACAAAATATTTCACTTGAACGAATCCCCTACAGCTGATGTAGAGGGTTCCGTACGTATCTAAGTATGAACTATGCTCCTTCAAAGCTTAGCATTGTCTTTCTTTTCCGGGTGTCAAGAGTACCCTACCTTTTCTTCTGCCGCAAGCTCCGTCAGGAATTCGTCCACATTTTCCAGAGCATTGCCCTCCTCCAGACGGTCAAACACACGGTCGATTTGGTTTGTGTCATTCAAGGCCCCTGAGCTCAGTGTAAACTGTGCCACCTGAGTAGGAGTGAGCACTGACAACGATTCGGCCTACGAAAGGGAATCAATACAAAATCAGACAGCTGCAAAACCACAGGAAAGACATTTCAGTTTGGGAAAAAGGAATGCTACCACCACAGGTGCCACTTACACTGGAGAAGTTGGCATTTAGGGCTTGCAGATCCTGTAGGATTGCAAAACCAGAAAAGCCGCCAAGGTTTGCCCGTAGCCACTCTTCACTATCTCCGTCAAATGAGACACAGCCAGGATCTGCAAAGAAGCCAGAAAGAAAGACATTGGCAGGGTGTAACCACTGTATGCCATCAGGACATCACCAAATTGAGCTTGGGCACCTGCCTTTACCTGATGAGTCGTTTCTTGAAAGGAATGGCTTGATGAAATGAGTGTAGACTGTGTGCTGTCTTTCTCTGTCCATGTATGCCATTTGGCTGCTGAATGCCTGGATACTAAAATTTGAGAGAAGGCTTTAAACACTTGACAACTGTAAATCTGCAGGTTCCTCTGCAACCTTGTTCAAAGGTGAGAAAAATGTCACACATTTACTTACACAGTCTGGTATGTATGGCAGCTGAAGTTCTTGGCGCTAAGGCAGAATAGGAAGTTGGGGATGGAGAGGCCAAAAATGGACGAATCTTTGTTTGGAACCAGTTGCTGACAAAGGTTTCGTTCTGCAGTTGGGCCTGACTGAAGTTGGCAATTCTCACTTCTCCAAGAGCCTCAAGCATATGTGACAAGGATGGGTTGCTGTCCCTGGGGGCCTGGAATTGGAAAAAGTCATTTTGGCCTGATACAGATTTGCAGCGGGCACACAACTATTCTGTGAAACTGTGGGATTAGATTTACCATGGTGGCGAATGTCATAAGAGCACCTTATAGTGCAGTAGAAGCTTTTGGAAGAAAAGCTTCCAGACCTCTACAGGTAATGGCCTGTGGCTTTGCAGTGAGCAATTCATCAATGTGGCAACGTTGCTGGCTGTCAGATGTGTGGCCTTGGGAAAAATTAGACAGGAAGTAAAGCAAAGAGTTTCAGAGCTTATGGAGATTTCTATCACGAGGGTAATGAAGCCAAAGCCAAATCTTTCTTTGGGATTCACAGCTTACGTAATTGTATCTTACCGAGGAGCAGGCATTCTCAGTGATGGTGAAATTGCACAAGGCCTCTGAGGAACTGTCAACAGACAGTGTGTGTTCAATTTGAGATCTGAGGAGAGCAATAACAAGTTAATCACCGTCACCTTAGTTAGACTGTGAGGACAAGCTGAACCTACGCAAACTTAGCACTGGACTAAACAGTCATTGCCCTACCGTTCAAATGCAGCACAGATGTGGTCCTCTGTGAAAAGACAATATTCGTATCAGGCATTGTACCTTCACAACGCTATCTTGTCATCAAAGTTAAAATGTCTGGTACTTTACAGACTTACCATCAACCGGGGTCTCTTTGCACTGGAGAGAAGCAAAGCATAATTGTTATTCGAGTGGCTACAGCTACTAAAAGTTGAAATACCTTAATGCGGCCACCTTGCCAAAGTTAATGTGTCAGACTTGTGTCCTGTAAATTTCGATCCAATATACAGTGATCCATGAATTACATCCATAGACATAAACTCACCATGAAGGAATCTGGAACTGAGCAACCTGTTTGAGAAAAATTGAAAGGGAGGCATGGCGTCAGTGCAGCTCTTGTCATTGTAGTGGTAACTGGCTTTTCTGAAAACAGTTTGTCAGGTGAACATTTTGCCACGTACGTGGGAATCTCTTCTTGAGTGACTTTATGCTTGATCTGACATCATAGGAAATGTCCAGTGGCAGAGATTCCAAGCTTTGCCGAAGACCAGTGAGGCTGAAGGAAGAAAAGAGACATCTTTGTGACTTGTCCGGAGCTAAAGTCTGACATCATGATGCAAACCCAAAATGTTGAGCTGTGGACTTCAGAAATATTGTCTCTTACATAGCTGCGTAGGATGCACAGCTGATGTTTCTGGGGATCACCACCAAGCTGCCAGGGCGGAGGCTTGCCATCACAGGAGTCAAATGGCGCTGGAACCACAGTTCAAAGTCTTCAGGCTCAAATTCTTCAAATTCAGGAGCAAGGGCTGCCAAGGTCAGGTTCAAGATGGTGTCTCGCACAGCTGGATTTTTGATGAGGGTGATGTTTCTCTGGAAATAAAAGGATTCAAGTTTCACTTAGGGGGGTGGGGGTGGGGGTGGGGGTGGGTGCGGGTGCGAGTATTTTACATTTCTGAAATCAGTGTAGAATTGAGAGCAAGTTTGGTGAAGCACCTTTATACTACAGTGCATCAGGGAATGACTCAAGCCATCATCAAGGACAACAGATACAAGAAGCGTTTGAGGAATTTATCATTTTGAGTTAAATCTGGGCCCCTGATTAGATATGGCAAGAATTCTGCAAGCCCAGGGCAAGTTTTAAGTGGTTGCTTTGCAAGGCAACTTTGTGGGAAAATATGGCAATCTCAAAGTTAAGCATTCACCTGCTTATTGATGTCTGCAAAAGCCTCAAAACTCCTCGAGCTGGTCATCATCAGGGGACTCTGTCAAGCCTGTCAACACCTCCCTCACGAAGACCTCATCCTCCAAAGCACCGCTGTCTGGATCCAGGAGCAGCTCAGCCTTCTGGTTTGGTGAGAGGGATTCCAGAACCTCCCCCTGATGACACAAACAAAGAGGATATATGAATTCCTTTTCGCTCTGACATGGAAAAACCACCGCTCTATGCAGATTCCCCACGTTCTGCATATTGTGCTACTGTTTTCAAGGAAGACTGGTTACCAAGAAGGAGAGAAAACGTATGACTTACCTTAGAAAGGTTGAAGACTTTGAGGTCAGAGTACGTTGCGTGTTGGGAAAATGGTCCCAAGTTTGCCCCAACCCATTCGCTATCATTCTCAATTCCCTGCCTGCAGACTAAGGCACAAAGATGGATGTTAGCATCTGCACAATTTAGCAAG
The DNA here is from genome assembly GCF_011397635.1 of Epinephelus fuscoguttatus. NCBI lineage: Eukaryota > Metazoa > Chordata > Actinopteri > Perciformes > Serranidae > Epinephelus > Epinephelus fuscoguttatus. Next base: position 34,191,404 of record NC_064765.1, on the reverse strand, counting down.
CATAATTTCTTTGTTGATACACATGGAACAAGACGACCACGTGGCGCAGTTTGTTGTATTACTCCTACCTGGCTTGTTGATGACACCCGCAGATTTTCTCATGTAACCAAGTAGAACACGTGTGATTTCTTGTTGTCTATGTGGGCTCATTGCAGGGTGAGCTTTGGCCAACCCACTCACACTGCAAAGGGCAAAAAGGAACATTCTTAAGGAGTCCTTCATCAGTTGTATTTTTTGCAATGCAAACTTGCTTGTATGTGAAATGCTACTCACACAACATGGTAGTTTGTGCAGTTTACGTCTGAGGTTGCATTCTTCAGCATCATTGGACTGAAACTTGGAAGGAAAGTAACCAGTGTCACATGGAACCACATGAACCAGTCGGCTTCCTCAAATTGCGGAAATGGCGACTGATGATGGTGAAGGTCCTATTCATTACACGATCTCTGACAGGAGGCTGGAAATCAGGTTCCTGACAAATGATGACATGAGACGATTTTTATACCATAGTGCACCACACAAGATGCGAGAAGGGATGTAACAAAATATTTCACTTGAACGAATCCCCTACAGCTGATGTAGAGGGTTCCGTACGTATCTAAGTATGAACTATGCTCCTTCAAAGCTTAGCATTGTCTTTCTTTTCCGGGTGTCAAGAGTACCCTACCTTTTCTTCTGCCGCGAGCTCCGTCAGGAATTCGTCCACATTTTCCAGAGCATCGCCCTCCTCCAGACGGTCAAACACACGGTCGATTTGGTTTGTGTCATTCAAGGCCCCTGAGCTCAGTGTAAACTGTGCCACCTGAGTAGGAGTGAGCACTGACAACGATTCGGCCTACGAGAGGAATCAATGCAAAATCAGACAGCTGGAATTGCAAAGCCACAGGAAAGACATTTCAGTTTGGGGAAAAAGGAATGCTACCACCACAGGTGCCACTTACACTGGAGAAGTTGGCATTTAGGGCTTGCAGATCCTGTAGGGTTGCAAAACCAGAAAAGCCGCCAAGGTTTGCCCGTAGCCACTCTTCACTATCTCCGTCAAATGAGACACAGCCAGGATCTGCAAAGAAGCCAGAAAGAAAGACATTGGCAGGGTGTAACCACTGTATGCCATCAGGACATCACCAAATTGAGCTTGGGCACCTGCCTTTACCTGATGAGTCGTTTCTTGAAAGGAATGGCTTGATGAAATGAGTGTAGACTGTGTGCTGTCTTTCTCTGTCCATGTATGCCATTTGGCTGCTGAATGCCTGGATACTAAAATTTGAGAGAAGGCTTTAAACACTTGACAACTGTAAATCTGCAGGTTCCTCTGCAACCTTGTTCAAAGGGGAGCAAAATATCACACATTTACTTACACAGTCTGGTATGTATGGCAGCTGAAGTTCTTGGCGCTAAGGCAGAATAGGAAGTTGGGGGATGGAGAGGCCAAAAATGGACGAATCTTTGTTTGGAACCAGTTGCTGACAAAGGTTTCGTTCTGCAGTTGGGCCTGACTGAAGTTGGCAATTCTCACTTCTCCAAGAGCCTCAAGCATATGTGACAAGGATGGGTTGCTGTCCCTGGGGCCTGGAATTGGAAAAAGTCATTTTGGCCTGATACAGATTTGCAGCGGGCACACAACTATTCTGTGAAACTGTGGGATTAGATTTACCATGGTGGCGAATGTCATAAGAGCCCGTCTAGTGCAGTAGAAGCTTTTTGGAAGAAAAGCTTCCAGACCTCTACAGGTAATGGCCTGTGGCTTTGCAGTGAGCAATTCATCAATGTGGCAACGTTGCTGGCTGTCAGATGTGTGGCCTTGGGAAAAATTAGACAGGAAGTAAAGCAAAGAGTTTCAGAGCTTATGGAGATTTCTATCACGAGGGTAATGAAGCCAAAGCCAAATCTTTCTTTGGGATTCACAGCTTACGAAAAACAATCTTACCGAGGAGCAGGCATTCTCAGTGATGGTGAAATTGCACAAGGCCTCTGAGGAACTGTCAACAGACAGTGTGTGTTCAATTTGAGATCTGAGGAGAGCAATAACAAGTTAATCACCGTCACCTTAGTTAGACTGTGAGGACAAGCTGAACCTACACAAACTTAGCACTGGACTAAACAGTCATTGCCCTACCGTTCAAATGCAGCACAGATGTGGTCCTCTGTGAAAAGACAATATTCGTGTATCAGGCATTGTACCTTCACAACGCTATCTTGTCATCAAAGTTAAAATGTCTGGTACTTTACAGACTTACCATCAACTCTCTTTGCACTGGAGAAGCAAAGCATAATTGTTATTCGAGTGGCTACAGCTACTAAAAGTTGAAATACCTTAATGCGCCACCTTGCCAAAGTTAATGTGTCAGACTTGTGTCCTGTAAATTTCGATCCAATATACAGTGATCCATGAATTACATCCATAGACATAAACTCACCATGAAGGAATCTGGAACTGAGCAACCTGTTTGAGAGAAAAATTGAAAGGAGGCATGGCGTCAGTGCAGCTCTTGTCATTGTAGTGGTAACTGGCTTTTCTGAAAACAGTTTGTCAGGTGAACATTTTGCCACGTACGTGGGAATCTCTTCTTGAGTGACTTTATGCTTGATCTGACATCATAGGAAATGTCCAGTGGCAGAGATTCCAAGCTTTGCCGAAGACCAGTGAGGCTGAAGGAAGAAAAGAGACATCTTTGTGACTTGTCCGGAGCTAAAGTCTGACATCATGATGCAAACCCAAAATGTTGAGCTGTGGACTTCAGAAATATTGTCTCTTACATAGCTGCGTAGGATGCACAGCTGATGTTTCTGGGGATCACCACCAAGCTGCCAGGGCGGAGGCTTGCCATCACAGGAGTCAAATGGCGCTGGAACCACAGTTCAAAGTCTTCAGGCTCAAATTCTTCAAATTCAGGAGCAAGGGCTGCCAAGGTCAGGTTCAAGATGGTGTCTCGCACAGCTGGATTTTTGATGAGGTGATGTTTCTCTGGAAATAAAAGGATTCAAGTTTCACTTCGGGGGGTGGGGGTGGGGGTGGGGGTGGGTGCGGGTGTGAGTATTTTACATTTCTGAAATCAGTGTAGAATTGAGAGCAAGTTTGGTGAAGCACCTTTATACTACAGTGCATCAGGGAATGACTCAAGCCATCATCAAGGACAACAGATACAAGAAGCGTTTGAGGAATTTATCATTTTGAGTTAAATCTGGGCCCCTGATTAGATATGGCAAGAATTCTGCAAGCCCAGGGCAAGTTTTAAGTGGTTGCTTTGCAAGGCAACTTTGTGGGAAAATATGGCAATCTCAAAGTTAAGCATTCACCTGCTTATTGATGTCTGCAAAAGCCTCAAAAAACTCCTCGAGCTGGTCATCATCAGGGGACTCTGTCAAGCCTGTCAACACCTCCCTCACCAAGACCTCATCCTCCAAAGCACCGCTGTCTGGATCCAGGAGCAGCTCAGCCTTCTGGTTTGGTGAGAGGATTCCAGAACCTCCCCTGATGACACAAACAAAGAGGATATATGAATTCCTTTCGCTCTGACATGGAAAAACCACCGCTCTATGCAGATTCACCACGTTCTGCATATTGTGCTACTGTTTTCAAGGAAGACTGGTTAAAAAGAAGGAGAGAAAAACGTATGACTTACCTTAGAAAGGTTGAAGACTTTGAGGTCAGAGTACGTTGCGTGTTGGGAAAATGGTCCCAAGTTTGCCCCAACCCATTCGCTATCATTCTCAATTCCCTGCCTGCAGACTAAGGCACAAAGATGGATGTTAGCATCTGCACAATTTAGCAAGCATAATTTCTTTGTTGATACACATGGAACAAGGCGACCACGTGGCGCAGTTTGTTGTATTACTCCTACCTGGCTTGTTGATGACACCCGCAGATTTTCTCATGTAACCAAGTAGAACACGTGTGATTTCTTGTTGTCTATGTGGGCTCATTGCAGGGTGAGCTTTGGCCAACCCACTCACACTGCAAAGGGCAAAAAGGAACATTCTTAAGGAGTCCTTCATCAGTTGTATTTTTTGCAATGCAAACTTGCTTGTATGTGAAATGCTACTCACACAACATGGTAGTTTGTGCAGTTTACGTCTGAGGTTGCATTCTTCAGCATCATTGGACTGAAACTTGGAAGGAAAGTAACCAGTGTCACATGGAACCACATGAACCAGTCGGCTTCCTCAAATTGCGGAAATGGCGACTGATGATGGCGAAGGTCCTATTCATTACACGATCTCTGACAGGAGGCTGGAAATCAGGTTCCTGACAAATGATGACATGAGACGATTTTTATACCATAGTGCACCACACAAGATGCGAGAAGGGATGTAACAAAATATTTCACTTGAACGAATCCCCTACAGCTGATGTAGAGGGTTCCGTACGTATCTAAGTATGAACTATGCTCCTTCAAAGCTTAGCATTGTCTTTCTTTTCCGGGTGTCAAGAGTACCCTACCTTTTCTTCTGCCGCGAGCTCCGTCAGGAATTCGTCCACATTTTCCAGAGCATCGCCCTCCTCCAGACGGTCAAACACACGGTCGATTTGGTTTGTGTCATTCAAGGCCCCTGAGCTCAGTGTAAACTGTGCCACCTGAGTAGGAGTGAGCACTGACAACGATTCGGCCTACGAGAGGGAATCAATGCAAAATCAGACAGCTGGAATTGCAAAGCCACAGGAAAGACATTTCAGTTTGGGGAAAAAGGAATGCTACCACCACAGGTGCCACTTACACTGGAGAAGTTGGCATTTAGGGCTTGCAGATCCTGTAGGGTTGCAAAACCAGAAAAGCCGCCAAGGTTTGCCCGTAGCCACTCTTCACTATCTCCGTCAAATGAGACACAGCCAGGATCTGCAAAGAAGCCAGAAAGAAAGACATTGGCAGGGTGTAACCACTGTATGCCATCAGGACATCACCAAATTGAGCTTGGGCACCTGCCTTTACCTGATGAGTCGTTTCTTGAAAGGAATGGCTTGATGAAATGAGTGTAGACTGTGTGCTGTCTTTCTCTGTCCATGTATGCCATTTGGCTGCTGAATGCCTGGATACTAAAATTTGAGAGAAGGCTTTAAACACTTGACAACTGTAAATCTGCAGGTTCCTCTGCAACCTTGTTCAAAGGGCAAAATATCACACATTTACTTACACAGTCTGGTATGTATGGCAGCTGAAGTTCTTGGCGCTAAGGCAGAATAGGAAGTTGGGGATGGAGAGGCCAAAAATGGACGAATCTTTGTTTGGAACCAGTTGCTGACAAAGGTTTCGTTCTGCAGTTGGGCCTGACTGAAGTTGGCAATTCTCACTTCTCCAAGAGCCTCAAGCATATGTGACAAGGATGGGTTGCTGTCCCTGGGGCCTGGAATTGGAAAAAGTCATTTTGGCCTGATACAGATTTGCAGCGGGCACACAACTATTCTGTGAAACTGTGGGATTAGATTTACCATGGTGGCGAATGTCATAAGAGCCCGTCTAGTGCAGTAGAAGCTTTTGGAAGAAAAGCTTCCAGACCTCTACAGGTAATGGCCTGTGGCTTTGCAGTGAGCAATTCATCAATGTGGAAACGTTGCTGGCTGTCAGATGTGTGGCCTTGGGAAAAATTAGACAGGAAGTAAAGCAAAGAGTTTCAGAGCTTATGGAGATTTCTATCACGAGGGTAATGAAGCCAAAGCCAAATCTTTCTTTGGGATTCACAGCTTACGAAACAATCTTACCGAGGAGCAGGCATTCTCAGTGATGGTGAAATTGCACAAGGCCTCTGAGGAACTGTCAACAGACAGTGTGTGTTCAATTTGAGATCTGAGGAGAGCAATAACAAGTTAATCACCCGTCACCTTAGTTAGACTGTGAGGACAAGCTGAACCTACACAAACTTAGCACTGGACTAAACAGTCATTGCCCTACCCGTTCAAATGCAGCACAGATGTGGTCCTCTGTGAAAAGACAATATTCGTGTATCAGGCATTGTACCTTCACAACGCTATCTTGTCATCAAAGTTAAAATGTCTGGTACTTTACAGACTTACCATCAACCGGGTCTCTTTGCACTGAGAGAAGCAAAGCATAATTGTTATTCGAGTGGCTACAGCTACTAAAAGTTGAAATACCTTAATGCGCCACCTTGCCAAAGTTAATGTGTCAGACTTGTGTCCTGTAAATTTCGATCCAATATACAGTGATCCATGAATTACATCCATAGACATAAACTCACCATGAAGGAATCTGGAACTGAGCAACCTGTTTGAGAGAAAAATTGAAAGGGAGGCATGGCGTCAGTGCAGCTCTTGTCATTGTAGTGGTAACTGGCTTTTCTGAAAACAGTTTGTCAGGTGAACATTTTGCCACGTACGTGGGAATCTCTTCTTGAGTGACTTTATGCTTGATCTGACATCATAGGAAATGTCCAGTGGCAGAGATTCCAAGCTTTGCCGAAGACCAGTGAGGCTGAAGGAAGAAAAGAGACATCTTTGTGACTTGTCCGGAGCTAAAGTCTGACATCATGATGCAAACCCAAAATGTTGAGCTGTGGACTTCAGAAATATTGTCTCTTACATAGCTGCGTAGGATGCACAGCTGATGTTTCTGGGGATCACCACCAAGCTGCCAGGGCGGAGGCTTGCCATCACAGGAGTCAAATGGCGCTGGAACCACAGTTCAAAGTCTTCAGGCTCAAATTCTTCAAATTCAGGAGCAAGGGCTGCCAAGGTCAGGTTCAAGATGGTGTCTCGCACAGCTGGATTTTTGATGAGGGTGATGTTTCTCTGGAAATAAAAGGATTCAAGTTTCACTTCGGGGGGTGGGGGTAGGGGTGGGGGTGGGTGCGGGTGTGAGTATTTTACATTTCTGAAATCAGTGTAGAATTGAGAGCAAGTTTGGTGAAGCACCTTTATACTACAGTGCATCAGGGGAATGACTCAAGCCATCATCAAGGACAACAGATACAAGAAGCGTTTGAGGAATTTATCATTTTGAGTTAAATCTGGGCCCCTGATTAGATATGGCAAGAATTCTGCAAGCCCAGGGCAAGTTTTAAGTGGTTGCTTTGCAAGGCAACTTTGTGGGAAAATATGGCAATCTCAAAGTTAAGCATTCACCTGCTTATTGATGTCTGCAAAAGCCTCAAAAAACTCCTCGAGCTGGTCATCATCAGGGGACTCTGTCAAGCCTGTCAACACCTCCCTCACGAAGACCTCATCCTCCAAAGCACCGCTGTCTGGATCCAGGAGCAGCTCAGCCTTCTGGTTTGGTGAGAGGGATTCCAGAACCTCCCCCTGATGACACAAACAAAGAGGATATATGAATTCCTTTTCGCTCTGACATGGAAAAACCACCGCTCTATGCAGATTCCCACGTTCTGCATATTGTGCTACTGTTTTCAAGGAAGACTGGTTAAAAAGAAGGAGAAAAACGTATGACTTACCTTAGAAAGGTTGAAGACTTTGAGGTCAGAGTACGTTGCGTGTTGGGAAAATGGTCCCAAGTTTGCCCCAACCCATTCGCTATCATTCTCAATTCCCTGCCTGCAGACTAAGGCACAAAGATGGATGTTAGCATCTGCACAATTTAGCAAGCATAATTTCTTTGTTGATACACATGGAACAAGACGACCACGTGGCGCAGTTTGTTGTATTACTCCTACCTGGCTTGTTGATGACACCCGCAGATTTTCTCATGTAACCAAGTAGAACACGTGTGATTTCTTGTTGTCTATGTGGGCTCATTGCAGGGTGAGCTTTGGCCAACCCACTCACACTGCAAAGGGCAAAAAGGAACATTCTTAAGGAGTCCTTCATCAGTTGTATTTTTTGCAATGCAAACTTGCTTGTATGTGAAATGCTACTCACACAACATGGTAGTTTGTGCAGTTTACGTCTGAGGTTGCATTCTTCAGCATCATTGGACTGAAACTTGGAAGGAAAGTAACCAGTGTCACATGGAACCACATGAACCAGTCGGCTTCCTCAAATTGCGGAAATGGCGACTGATGATGGCGAAGGTCCTATTCATTACACGATCTCTGACAGGAGGCTGGAAATCAGGTTCCTGACAAATGATGACATGAGACGATTTTTATACCATAGTGCACCACACAAGATGCGAGAAGGGATGTAACAAAATATTTCACTTGAACGAATCCCCTACAGCTGATGTAGAGGGTTCCGTACGTATCTAAGTATGAACTATGCTCCTTCAAAGCTTAGCATTGTCTTTCTTTTCCGGGTGTCAAGAGTACCCTACCTTTTCTTCTGCCGCGAGCTCCGTCAGAATTCGTCCACATTTTCCAGAGCATCGCCCTCCTCCAGACGGTCAAACACACGGTCGATTTGGTTTGTGTCATTCAAGGCCCCTGAGCTCAGTGTAAACTGTGCCACCTGAGTAGGAGTGAGCACTGACAACGATTCGGCCTACGAGAGGAATCAATGCAAAATCAGACAGCTGGAATTGCAAAGCCACAGGAAAGACATTTCAGTTTGGGGAAAAAGGAATGCTACCACCACAGGTGCCACTTACACTGGAGAAGTTGGCATTTAGGGCTTGCAGATCCTGTAGGGTTGCAAAACCAGAAAAGCCGCCAAGGTTTGCCCGTAGCCACTCTTCACTATCTCCGTCAAATGAGACACAGCCAGGATCTGCAAAGAAGCCAGAAAGAAAGACATTGGCAGGGTGTAACCACTGTATGCCATCAGGACATCACCAAATTGAGCTTGGGCACCTGCCTTTACCTGATGAGTCGTTTCTTGAAAGGAATGGCTTGATGAAATGAGTGTAGACTGTGTGCTGTCTTTCTCTGTCCATGTATGCCATTTGGCTGCTGAATGCCTGGATACTAAAATTTGAGAGAAGGCTTTAAACACTTGACAACTGTAAATCTGCAGGTTCCTCTGCAACCTTGTTCAAAGGGGAGCAAAATATCACACATTTACTTACACAGTCTGGTATGTATGGCAGCTGAAGTTCTTGGCGCTAAGGCAGAATAGGAAGTTGGGGGATGGAGAGGCCAAAATGGACGAATCTTTGTTTGGAACCAGTTGCTGACAAAGGTTTCGTTCTGCAGTTGGGCCTGACTGAAGTTGGCAATTCTCACTTCTCCAAGAGCCTCAAGCATATGTGACAAGGATGGTTGCTGTCCCTGGGGCCTGGAATTGGAAAAAGTCATTTTGGCCTGATACAGATTTGCAGCGGGCACACAACTATTCTGTGAAACTGTGGGATTAGATTTACCATGGTGGCGAATGTCATAAGAGCCCCGTCTAGTGCAGTAGAAGCTTTTGGAAGAAAAGCTTCCAGACCTCTACAGGTAATGGCCTGTGGCTTTGCAGTGAGCAATTCATCAATGTGGCAACGTTGCTGGCTGTCAGATGTGTGGCCTTGGGAAAAATTAGACAGGAAGTAAAGCAAAGAGTTTCAGAGCTTATGGAGATTTCTATCACGAGGGTAATGAAGCCAAAGCCAAATCTTTCTTTGGGATTCACAGCTTACGTAAAACAATCTTACCGAGGAGCAGGCATTCTCAGTGATGGTGAAATTGCACAAGGCCTCTGAGGAACTGTCAACAGACAGTGTGTGTTCAATTTGAGATCTGAGGAGAGCAATAACAAGTTAATCACCGTCACCTTAGTTAGACTGTGAGGACAAGCTGAACCTACACAAACTTAGCACTGGACTAAACAGTCATTGCCCTACCGTTCAAATGCAGCACAGATGTGGTCCTCTGTGAAAAGACAATATTCGTGTATCAGGCATTGTACCTTCACAACGCTATCTTGTCATCAAAGTTAAAATGTCTGGTACTTTACAGACTTACCATCAACCGGGGTCTCTTTGCACTGGAGAGAAGCAAAGCATAATTGTTATTCGAGTGGCTACAGCTACTAAAAGTTGAAATACCTTAATGCAGCCACCTTGCCAAAGTTAATGTGTCAGACTTGTGTCCTGTAAATTTCGATCCAATATACAGTGATCCATGAATTACATCCATAGACATAAACTCACCATGAAGGAATCTGGAACTGAGCAACCTGTTTGAGAGAAAAATTGAAAGGGAGGCATGGCGTCAGTGCAGCTCTTGTCATTGTAGTGGTAACTGGCTTTTCTGAAAACAGTTTGTCAGGTGAACATTTTGCCACGTGGGAATCTCTTCTTGAGTGACTTTATGCTTGATCTGACATCATAGGAAATGTCCAGTGGCAGAGATTCCAAGCTTTGCCGAAGACCAGTGAGGCTGAAGGAAGAAAAGAGACATCTTTGTGACTTGTCCGGAGCTAAAGTCTGACATCATGATGCAAACCCAAAATGTTGAGCTGTGGACTTCAGAAATATTGTCTCTTACATAGCTGCGTAGGATGCACAGCTGATGTTTCTGGGGATCACCACCAAGCTGCCAGGGCGGAGGCTTGCCATCACAGGAGTCAAATGGCGCTGGAACCACAGTTCAAAGTCTTCAGGCTCAAATTCTTCAAATTCAGGAGCAAGGGCTGCCAAGGTCAGGTTCAAGATGGTGTCTCAGCTGGATTTTTGATGAGGGTGATGTTTCTCTGGACAGAAAAGGATTCAAGTTTCACTTCGGGGGGTGGGGGTGGGGGGGGGGGGGGGTGCGGGTGCGAGTAGTTTACATTTCTGAAATCATTGGAGAATTGAGAGCAAGGGTGGTGAAGCACAGTTATACTCCAGTGCATCAGGGAATGACTCAAGCCATCATCAAGGACAACAGATACAAGAAGCGTTTGAGGAATTTATCATTTTGAGTTAAATCTGGGCCCCTGATTAGATATGGCAAGAATTCTGCAAGCCCAGGGCAAGTTTTAAGTGGTTGCTTTGCAAGGCAACTTTGTGGGAAAATATGGCAATCTCAAAGTTAAGCATTCACCTGCTTATTGATGTCTGCAAAAGCCTCAAAAAACTCCTCGAGCTGGTCATCATCAGGGACTCTGTCAAGCCTGTCAACACCTCCCTCACGAAGACCTCATCCTCCAAAGCACCGCTGTCTGGATCCAGGAGCAGCTCAGCCTTCTGGTTTGGTGAGAGGGATTCCAGAACCTCCCCCTGATGACACAAACAAAGAGGATATATGAATTCCTTTTCGCTCTGACATGGAAAAACCACCGCTCTATGCAGATTCCCACGTTCTGCATATTGTGCTACTGTTTTCAAGGAAGACTGGTTAAAAAGAAGGAGAGAAAAACGTATGACTTACCTTAGAAAGGTTGAAGACTTTGAGGTCAGAGTACGCGTTGCGTGTTGGAAAATGGTCCCAAGTTTGCCCCAACCCATTCGCTATCATTCTCAATTCCCTGCCTGCAGACTAAGGCACAAAGATGGATGTTAGCATCTGCACAATTTAGCAAGCATAATTTCTTTGTTGATACACATGGAACAAGCGACCACGTGGCGCAGTTTGTTGTATTACTCCTACCTGGCTTGTTGATGACACCGCAGATTTTCTCATGTAACCAAGTAGAACACGTGTGATTTCTTGTTGTCTATGTGGGCTCATTGCAGGGTGAGCTTTGGCCAACCCACTCACACTGCAAAGGGCAAAAAGGAACATTCTTAAGGAGTCCTTCATCAGTTGTATTTTTTGCAATGCAAACTTGCTTGTATGTGAAATGCTACTCACACAACATGGTAGTTTGTGCAGTTTACGTCTGAGGTTGCATTCTTCAGCATCATTGGACTGAAACTTGGAAGGAAAGTAACCAGTGTCACATGGAACCATGAACCAGTCGGCTTCCTCAAATTGCGGAAATGGCGACTGATGATGGCGAAGGTCCTATTCATTACACGATCTCTGACAGGAGGCTGGAAATCAGGTTCCTGACAAATGATGACATGAGACGATTTTTATACCATAGTGCACCACACAAGATGCGAGAAGGGATGTAACAAAATATTTCACTTGAACGAATCCCCTACAGCTGATGTAGAGGGTTCCGTACGTATCTAAGTATGAACTATGCTCCTTCAAAGCTTAGCATTGTCTTTCTTTTCCGGGTGTCAAGAGTACCCTACCTTTTCTTCTGCCGCGAGCTCCGTCAGGAATTCGTCCACATTTTCCAGAGCATCGCCTCCTCCAGACGGTCAAACACACGGTCGATTTGGTTTGTGTCATTCAAGGCCCCTGAGCTCAGTGTAAACTGTGCCACCTGAGTAGGAGTGAGCACTGACAACGATTCGGCCTACGAGAGGGAATCAATGCAAAATCAGACAGCTGGAATTGCAAAGCCACAGGAAAGACATTTCAGTTTGGGGAAAAAGGAATGCTACCACCACAGGTGCCACTTACACTGGAGAAGTTGGCATTTAGGGCTTGCAGATCCTGTAGGGTTGCAAAACCAGAAAAGCCGCCAAGGTTTGCCCGTAGCCACTCTTCACTATCTCCGTCAAATGAGACACAGCCAGGATCTGCAAAGAAGCCAGAAAGAAAGACATTGGCAGGGTGTAACCACTGTATGCCATCAGGACATCACCAAATTGAGCTTGGGCACCTGCCTTTACCTGATGAGTCGTTTCTTGAAAGGAATGGCTTGATGAAATGAGTGTAGACTGTGTGCTGTCTTTCTCTGTCCATGTATGCCATTTGGCTGCTGAATGCCTGGATACTAAAATTTGAGAGAAGGCTTTAAACACTTGACAACTGTAAATCTGCAGGTTCCTCTGCAACCTTGTTCAAAGGGGAGCAAAATATCACACATTTACTTACACAGTCTGGTATGTATGGCAGCTGAAGTTCTTGGCGCTAAGGCAGAATAGGAAGTTGGGGGATGGAGAGGCCAAAAATGGACGAATCTTTGTTTGGAACCAGTTGCTGACAAAGGTTTCGTTCTGCAGTTGGGCCTGACTGAAGTTGGCAATTCTCACTTCTCCAAGAGCCTCAAGCATATGTGACAAGGATGGGTTGCTGTCCCTGGGGCCTGGAATTGGAAAAAGTCATTTTGGCCTGATACAGATTTGCAGCGGGCACACAACTATTCTGTGAAACTGTGGGATTAGATTTACCATGGTGGCGAATGTCATAAGAGCCCGTCTAGTGCAGTAGAAGCTTTTGGAAGAAAAGCTTCCAGACCTCTACAGGTAATGGCCTGTGGCTTTGCAGTGAGCAATTCATCAATGTGGCAACGTTGCTGGCTGTCAGATGTGTGGCCTTGGGAAAAATTAGACAGGAAGTAAAGCAAAGAGTTTCAGAGCTTATGGAGATTTCTATCACGAGGGTAATGAAGCCAAAGCCAAATCTTTCTTTGGGATTCACAGCTTACGTAAAACAATCTTACCGAGGAGCAGGCATTCTCAGTGATGGTGAAATTGCACAAGGCCTCTGAGGAACTGTCAACAGACAGTGTGTGTTCAATTTGAGATCTGAGGAGAGCAATAACAAGTTAATCACCGTCACCTTAGTTAGACTGTGAGGACAAGCTGAACCTACGCAAACTTAGCACTGGACTAAACAGTCATTGCCCTACCGTTCAAATGCAGCACAGATGTGGTCCTCTGTGAAAAGACAATATTCGTGTATCAGGCATTGTACCTTCACAACGCTATCTTGTCATCAAAGTTAAAATGTCTGGTACTTTACAGACTTACCATCAACCGGGTCTCTTTGCACTGAGAGAAGCAAAGCATAATTGTTATTCGAGTGGCTACAGCTACTAAAAGTTGAAATACCACCTTGCCAAAGTTAATGTGTCAGACTTGTGTCCTGTAAATTTCGATCCAATATACAGTGATCCATGAATTACATCCATAGACATAAACTCACCATGAAGGAATCTGGAACTGAGCAACCTGTTTGAGAGAAAAATTGAAAGGGAGGCATGGCGTCAGTGCAGCTCTTGTCATTGTAGTGGTAACTGGCTTTTCTGAAAACAGTTTGTCAGGTGAACATTTTGCCACGTACGTGGGAATCTCTTCTTGAGTGACTTTATGCTTGATCTGACATCATAGGAAATGTCCAGTGGCAGAGATTCCAAGCTTTGCCGAAGACCAGTGAGGCTGAAGGAAGAAAAGAGACATCTTTGTGACTTGTCCGGAGCTAAAGTCTGACATCATGATGCAAACCCAAAATGTTGAGCTGTGGACTTCAGAAATATTGTCTCTTACATAGCTGCGTAGGATGCACAGCTGATGTTTCTGGGGATCACCACCAAGCTGCCAGGGCGGAGGCTTGCCATCACAGGAGTCAAATGGCGCTGGAACCACAGTTCAAAGTCTTCAGGCTCAAATTCTTCAAATTCAGGAGCAAGGGCTGCCAAGGTCAGGTTCAAGATGGTGTCTCGCACAGCTGGATTTTTGATGAGGGTGATGTTTCTCTGGAAATAAAAGGATTCAAGTTTCACTTCGGGGGGTGGGGGTGGGGTGTGGGGTGGTGCGGCAGTATTTTACATTTCTGAAATCAGTGTAGAATTGAGAGCAAGTTTGGTGAAGCACCTTTATACTACAGTGCATCAGGGAATGACTCAAGCCATCATCAAGGACAACAGATACAAGAAGCGTTTGAGGAATTTATCATTTTGAGTTAAATCTGGGCCCCTGATTAGATATGGCAAGAATTCTGCAAGCCCAGGGCAAGTTTTAAGTGGTTGCTTTGCAAGGCAACTTTGTGGGAAAATATGGCAATCTCAAAGTTAAGCATTCACCTGCTTATTGATGTCTGCAAAAGCCTCAAAACTCCTCGAGCTGGTCATCATCAGGGGACTCTGTCAAGCCTGTCAACACCTCCTCACGAAGACCTCATCCTCCAAAGCACCGCTGTCTGGATCCAGGAGCAGCTCAGCCTTCTGGTTTGGTGAGAGGGATTCCAGAACCTCCCCCTGATGACACAAACAAAGAGGATATATGAATTCCTTTTCGCTCTGACATGGAAAAACCACCGCTCTATGCAGATTCCCCACGTTCTGCATATTGTGCTACTGTTTTCAAGGAAGACTGGTTAAAAAGAAGGAGAGAAAAACGTATGACTTACCTTAGAAAGGTTGAAGACTTTGAGGTCAGAGTACTTTGCGTGTTGGGAAAATGGTCCCAAGTTTGCCCCAACCCATTCGCTATCATTCTCAATTCCCTGCCTGCAGACTAAGGCACAAAGATGGATGTTAGCATCTGCACAATTTAGCAAGCATAATTTCTTTGTTGATACACATGGAACAAGACGACCACGTGGCGCAGTTTGTTGTATTACTCCTACCTGGCTTGTTGATGACAGATTTTCTCATGTAACCAAGTAGAACACGTGTGATTTCTTGTTGTCTATGTGGGCTCATTGCAGGGTGAGCTTTGGCCAACCCACTCACACTGCAAAGGGCAAAAAGGAACATTCTTAAGGAGTCCTTCATCAGTTGTATTTTTTGCAATGCAAACTTGCTTGTATGTGAAATGCTACTCACACAACATGGTAGTTTGTGCAGTTTACGTCTGAGGTTGCATTCTTCAGCATCATTGGACTGAAACTTGGAAGGAAAGTAACCAGTGTCACATGGAACCACATGAACCAGTCGGCTTCCTCAAATTGCGGGAAATGGCGACTGATGATGGCGAAGGTCCTATTCATTACACGATCTCTGACAGGAGGCTGGAAATCAGGTTCCTGACAAATGATGACATGAGACGATTTTTATACCATAGTGCACCACACAAGATGCGAGAAGGGATGTAACAAAATATTTCACTTGAACGAATCCCCTACAGCTGATGTAGAGGGTTCCGTACGTATCTAAGTATGAACTATGCTCCTTCAAAGCTTAGCATTGTCTTTCTTTTCCGGGTGTCAAGAGTACCCTACCTTTTCTTCTGCCGCGAGCTCCGTCAGAATTCGTCCACATTTTCCAGAGCATCGCCCTCCTCCAGACGGTCAAACACACGGTCGATTTGGTTTGTGTCATTCAAGGCCCCTGAGCTCAGTGTAAACTGTGCCACCTGAGTAGGAGTGAGCACTGACAACGATTCGCCTACGAGAGGGAATCAATGCAAAATCAGACAGCTGGAATTGCAAAGCCACAGGAAAGACATTTCAGTTTGGGGAAAAAGGAATGCTACCACCACAGGTGCCACTTACACTGGAGAAGTTGGCATTTAGGGCTTGCAGATCCTGTAGGGTTGCAAAACCAGAAAAGCCGCCAAGGTTTGCCCGTAGCCACTCTTCACTATCTCCGTCAAATGAGACACAGCCAGGATCTGCAAAGAAGCCAGAAAGAAAGACATTGGCAGGGTGTAACCACTGTATGCCATCAGGACATCACCAAATTGAGCTTGGGCACCTGCCTTTACCTGATGAGTCGTTTCTTGAAAGGAATGGCTTGATGAAATGAGTGTAGACTGTGTGCTGTCTTTCTCTGTCCATGTATGCCATTTGGCTGCTGAATGCCTGGATACTAAAATTTGAGAGAAGGCTTTAAACACTTGACAACTGTAAATCTGCAGGTTCCTCTGCAACCTTGTTCAAAGGGGAGCAAAATATCACACATTTACTTACACAGTCTGGTATGTATGGCAGCTGAAGTTCTTGGCGCTAAGGCAGAATAGGAAGTTGGGGGATGGAGAGGCCAAAAATGGACGAATCTTTGTTTGGAACCAGTTGCTGACAAAGGTTTCGTTCTGCAGTTGGGCCTGACTGAAGTTGGCAATTCTCACTTCTCCAAGAGCCTCAAGCATATGTGACAAGGATGGGTTGCTGTCCCTGGGGGCCTGGAATTGGAAAAAGTCATTTTGGCCTGATACAGATTTGCAGCGGGCACACAACTATTCTGTGAAACTGTGGGATTAGATTTACCATGGTGGCGAATGTCATAAGAGCCCGTCTAGTGCAGTAGAAGCTTTTGGAAGAAAAGCTTCCAGACCTCTACAGGTAATGGCCTGTGGCTTTGCAGTGAGCAATTCATCAATGTGGCAACGTTGCTGGCTGTCAGATGTGTGGCCTTGGGAAAAATTAGACAGGAAGTAAAGCAAAGAGTTTCAGAGCTTATGGAGATTTCTATCACGAGGGTAATGAAGCCAAAGCCAAATCTTTCTTTGGGATTCACAGCTTACGTAAAACAATCTTACCGAGGAGCAGGCATTCTCAGTGATGGTGAAATTGCACAAGGCCTCTGAGGAACTGTCAACAGACAGTGTGTGTTCAATTTGAGATCTGAGGAGAGCAATAACAAGTTAATCACCGTCACCTTAGTTAGACTGTGAGGACAAGCTGAACTCATACGCAAACTTAGCACTGGACTAAACAGTCATTGCCCTACTGCTCAAATGCAGCACAGATGTGGTCCTCTGTGAAAAGACAATATTCGTGTATCAGGCATTGTACCTTCACAACGCTATCTTGTCATCAAAGTTAAAATGTCTGGTACTTTACAGACTTACCATCAACCGGGTCTCTTTGCACTGGAGAGAAGCAAAGCATAATTGTTATTCGAGTGGCTACAGCTACTAAAAGTTGAAATACCTTAATGCGCCACCTTGCCAAAGTTAATGTGTCAGACTTGTGTCCTGTAAATTTCGATCCAATATACAGTGATCCATGAATTACATCCATAGACATAAACTCACCATGAAGGAATCTGGAACTGAGCAACCTGTTTGAGAGAAAATTGAAAGGGAGGCATGGCGTCAGTGCAGCTCTTGTCATTGTAGTGGTAACTGGCTTTTCTGAAAACAGTTTGTCAGGTGAACATTTTGCCACGCACGTGGGAATCTCTTCTTGAGTGACTTTATGCTTGATCTGACATCATAGGAAATGTCCAGTGGCAGAGATTCCAAGCTTTGCCGAAGACCAGTGAGGCTGAAGGAAGAAAAGAGACATCTTTGTGACTTGTCCGGAGCTAAAGTCTGACATCATGATGCAAACCCAAAATGTTGAGCTGTGGACTTCAGAAATATTGTCTCTTACATAGCTAGGATGCACAGCTGATGTTTCTGGGGATCACCACCAAGCTGCCAGGGTGGAGGCTTGCCATCACAGGAGTCAAATGGCGCTGGAACCACAGTTCAAAGTCTTCAGGCTCAAATTCTTCAAATTCAGGAGCAAGGGCTGCCAAGGTCAGGTTCAAGATGGTGTCTCGCACAGCTGGATTTTTGATGAGGGTGATGTTTCTCTGGAAATAAAAGGATTCAAGTTTCACTTCGGGGGGTGGGGGTGGGGGTGGGGGTGGGTGCGGTAGTATTTTACATTTCTGAAATCAGTGTAGAATTGAGAGCAAGTTTGGTGAAGCACCTTTGTACTACAGTGCATCAGGGAATGACTCAAGCCATCATCAAGGACAACAGATACAAGAAGCGTTTGAGGAATTTATCATTTTGAGTTAAATCTGGGCCCCTGATTAGATATGGCAAGAATTCTGCAAGCCCAGGGCAAGTTTTAAGTGGTTGCTTTGCAAGGCAACTTTGTGGGAAAATATGGCAATCTCAAAGTTAAGCATTCACCTGCTTATTGATGTCTGCAAAAGCCTCAAAAAACTCCTCGAGCTGGTCATCATCAGGGGACTCTGTCAAGCCTGTCAACACCTCCCTCACGAAGACCTCATCCTCCAAAGCACCGCTGTCTGGATCCAGGAGCAGCTCAGCCTTCTGGTTTGGTGAGAGGGATTCCAGAACCTCCCCCTGATGACACAAACAAAGAGGATATATGAATTCCTTTTCGCTCTGACATGGAAAAACCACCGCTCTATGCAGATTCCCACGTTCTGCATATTGTGCTACTGTTTTCAAGGAAGACTGGTTAAAAAGAAGGAGAGAAAAACGTATGACTTACCTTAGAAAGGTTGAAGACTTTGAGGTCAGAGTACGTTGCGTGTTGGGAAAATGGTCCCAAGTTTGCCCCAACCCATTCGCTATCATTCTCAATTCCCTGCCTGCAGACTAAGGCACAAAGATGGATGTTAGCATCTGCACAATTTAGCAAGCATAATTTCTTTGTTGATACACATGGAACAAGACGACCACGTGGCGCAGTTTGTTGTATTACTCCTACCTGGCTTGTTGATGACACCCGCAGATTTTCTCATGTAACCAAGTAGAACACGTGTGATTTCTTGTTGTCTATGTGGGCTCATTGCAGGGTGAGCTTTGGCCAACTCACACTGCAAAGGGCAAAAAGGAACATTCTTAAGGAGTCCTTCATCAGTTGTATTTTTTGCAATGCAAACTTGCTTGTATGTGAAATGCTACTCACACAACATGGTAGTTTGTGCAGTTTACGTCTGAGGTTGCATTCTTCAGCATCATTGGACTGAAACTTGGAAGGAAAGTAACCAGTGTCACATGGAACCACATGAACCAGTCGGCTTCCTCAAATTGCGGAAATGGCGACTGATGATGGCGAAGGTCCTATTCATTACACGATCTCTGACAGGAGGCTGGAAATCAGGTTCCTGACAAATGATGACATGAGACGATTTTTATACCATAGTGCACCACACAAGATGCGAGAAGGATGTAACAAAATATTTCACTTGAACGAATCCCCTACAGCTGATGTAGAGGGTTCCGACGTATCTAAGTATGAACTATGCTCCTTCAAAGCTTAGCATTGTCTTTCTTTTCCGGGTGTCAAGAGTACCTACCTTTTCTTCTGCCGCGAGCTCCGTCAGGAATTCGTCCACATTTTTCCAGAGCATCGCCCTCCTCCAGACGGTCAAACACACGGTCGAGTTGGTTTGTGTCATTCAAGGCCCCTGAGCTCAGTGTAAACTGTGCCACCTGAGTAGGAGTGAGCACTGACAACGATTCGGCCTCGAGAGGGAATCAATGCAAAATCAGACAGCTGGAATTGCAAAGCCACAGGAAAGACATTTCAGTTTGGGGAAAAAGGAATGCTACCACCACAGGTGCCACTTACACTGGAGAAGTTGGCATTTAGGGCTTGCAGATCCTGTAGGGTTGCAAAACCAGAAAAGCCGCCAAGGTTTGCCCGTAGCCACTCTTCACTATCTCCGTCAAATGAGACACAGCCAGGATCTGCAAAGAAGCCAGAAAGAAAGACATTGGCAGGGTGTAACCACTGTATGCCATCAGGACATCACCAAATTGAGCTTGGGCACCTGCCTTTACCTGATGAGTCGTTTCTTGAAAGGAATGGCTTGATGAAATGAGTGTAGACTGTGTGCTGTCTTTCTCTGTCCATGTATGCCATTTGGCTGCTGAATGCCTGGATACTAAAATTTGAGAGAAGGCTTTAAACACTTGACAACTGTAAATCTGCAGGTTCCTCTGCAACCTTGTTCAAAGGGGAGCAAAATATCACACATTTACTTACACAGTCTGGTATGTATGGCAGCTGAAGTTCTTGGCGCTAAGGCAGAATAGGAAGTTGGGGGATGGAGAGGCCAAAAATGGACGAATCTTTGTTTGGAACCAGTTGCTGACAAAGGTTTCGTTCTGCAGTTGGGCCTGACTGAAGTTGGCAATTCTCACTTCTCCAAGAGCCTCAAGCATATGTGACAAGGATGGGTTGCTGTCCCTGGGGGCCTGGAATTGGAAAAAGTCATTTTGGCCTGATACAGATTTGCAGCGGGCACACAACTATTCTGTGAAACTGTGGGATTAGATTTACCATGGTGGCGAATGTCATAAGAGCCCCGTCTAGTGCAGTAGAAGCTTTTTGGAAGAAAAGCTTCCAGACCTCTACAGGTAATGGCCTGTGGCTTTGCAGTGAGCAATTCATCAATGTGGCAACGTTGCTGGCTGTCAGATGTGTGGCCTTGGGAAAAATTAGACAGGAAGTAAAGCAAAGAGTTTCAGAGCTTATGGAGATTTCTATCACGAGGGTAATGAAGCCAAAGCCAAATCTTTCTTTGGGATTCACAGCTTACAAAACAATCTTACCGAGGAGCAGGCATTCTCAGTGATGGTGAAATTGCACAAGGCCTCTGAGGAACTGTCAACAGACAGTGTGTGTTCAATTTGAGATCTGAGGAGAGCAATAACAAGTTAATCACCGTCACCTTAGTTAGACTGTGAGGACAAGCTGAACCTCACGCAAACTTAGCACTGGACTAAACAGTCATTGCCCTACCGTTCAAATGCAGCACAGATGTGGTCCTCTGTGAAAAGACAATATTCGTGTATCAGGCATTGTACCTTCACAACGCTATCTTGTCATCAAAGTTAAAATGTCTGGTACTTTACAGACTTACCATCAACCGGGTCTCTTTGCACTGGAGAGAAGCAAAGCATAATTGTTATTCGAGTGGCTACAGCTACTAAAAGTTGAAATACCTTAATGCGCCACCTTGCCAAAGTTAATGTGTCAGACTTGTGTCCTGTAAATTTCGATCCAATATACAGTGATCCATGAATTACATCCATAGACATAAACTCACCATGAAGGAATCTGGAACTGAGCAACCTGTTTGAGAGAAAAATTGAAAGGAGGCATGGCGTCAGTGCAGCTCTTGTCATTGTAGTGGTAACTGGCTTTTCTGAAAACAGTTTGTCAGGTGAACATTTTGCCACGTCGTGGGAATCTCTTCTTGAGTGACTTTATGCTTGATCTGACATCATAGGAAATGTCCAGTGGCAGAGATTCCAAGCTTTGCCGAAGACCAGTGAGGCTGAAGGAAGAAAAGAGACATCTTTGTGACTTGTCCGAGCTAAAGTCTGACATCATGATGCAAACCCAAAATGTTGAGCTGTGGACTTCAGAAATATTGTCTCTTACATAGCTGCGTAGGATGCACAGCTGATGTTTCTGGGGATCACCACCAAGCTGCCAGGGCGGAGGCTTGCCATCACAGGAGTCAAATGGCGCTGGAACCACAGTTCAAAGTCTTCAGGCTCAAATTCTTCAAATTCAGGAGCAAGGGCTGCCAAGGTCAGGTTCAAGATGGTGTCTCGCACAGCTGGATTTTTGATGAGGGTGATGTTTCTCTGGAAATAAAAGGATTCAAGTTTCACTTCGGGAGGTGGGGGTGGGGGTGGGTGCGGGTGCGAGTATTTTACATTTCTGAAATCAGTGTAGAATTGAGAGCAAGTTTGGTGAAGCACCTTTATACTACAGTGCATCAGGGGAATGACTCAAGCCATCATCAAGGACAACAGATACAAGAAGCGTTTGAGGAATTTATCATTTTGAGTTAAATCTGGGCCCCTGATTAGATATGGCAAGAATTCTGCAAGCCCAGGGCAAGTTTTAAGTGGTTGCTTTGCAAGGCAACTTTGTGGGAAAATATGGCAATCTCAAAGTTAAGCATTCACCTGCTTATTGATGTCTGCAAAGCCTCAAAACTCCTCGAGCTGGTCATCATCAGGGGACTCTGTCAAGCCTGTCAACACCTCCTCACGAAGACCTCATCCTCCAAAGCACCGCTGTCTGGATCCAGGAGCAGCTCAGCCTTCTGGTTTGGTGAGAGGATTCCAGAACCTCCCCCTGATGACACAAACAAAGAGGATATATGAATTCCTTTTCGCTCTGACATGGAAAAACCACCGCTCTATGCAGATTCCCCACGTTCTGCATATTGTGCTACTGTTTTCAAGGAAGACTGGTTAAAAAGAAGGAGAGACAACGTATGACTTACCTTAGAAAGGTTGAAGACTTTGAGGTCAGAGTACGCGTTGCGTGTTGGGAAAATGGTCCCAAGTTTGCCCCAACCCATTCGCTATCATTCTCAATGCCTGCAGACTAAGGCACAAAGATGGATGTTAGCATCTGCACAATTTAGCAAGCATAATTTCTTTGTTGATACACATGGAACAAGACGACCACGTGGCGCAGTTTGTTGTATTACTCCTACCTGGCTTGTTGATGACACCCGCAGATTTTCTCATGTAACCAAGTAGAACACGTGTGACTTCTTGTTGTCTATGTGGGCTCATTGCAGGGTGAGCTTTGGCCAACTCACACTGCAAAGGGCAAAAAGGAACATTCTTAAGGAGTCCTTCATCAGTTGTATTTTTTGCAATGCAAACTTGCTTGTATGTGAAATGCTACTCACACAACATGGTAGTTTGTGCAGTTTACGTCTGAGGTTGCATTCTTCAGCATCATTGGACTGAAACTTGGAAGGAAAGTAACCAGTGTCACATGGAACCACATGAACCAGTCGGCTTCCTCAAATTATGGAAATGGCGACTGATGATGGCGAAGGTCCTATTCATTACACGATCTCTGACAGGAGGCTGGAAATCAGGTTCCTGACAAATGATGACATGAGACGATTTTTATACCATAGTGCACCACACAAGATGCGAAGGGATGTAACAAAATATTTCACTTGAACGAATCCCCTACAGCTGATGTAGAGGGTTCCGTACGTATCTAAGTATGAACTATGCTCCTTCAAAGCTTAGCATTGTCTTTCTTTTCCGGGTGTCAAGAGTACCCTACCTTTTCTTCTGCCGCGAGCTCCGTCAGGAATTCGTCCACATTTTCCAGAGCATCGCCCTCCTCCAGACGGTCAAACACACGGTCGATTTGGTTTGTGTCATTCAAGGCCCCTGAGCTCAGTGTAAACTGTGCCACCTGAGTAGGAGTGAGCACTGACAACGATTCGGCCTAGAGGGAATCAATGCAAAATCAGACAGCTGGAATTGCAAAGCCACAGGAAAGACATTTCAGTTTGGGGAAAAAGGAATGCTACCACCACAGGTGCCACTTACACTGGAGAAGTTGGCATTTAGGGCTTGCAGATCCTGTAGGGTTGCAAAACCAGAAAAGCCAAAGGTTTGCCCGTAGCCACTCTTCACTATCTCCGTCAAATGAGACACAGCCAGGATCTGCAAAGAAGCCAGAAAGAAAGACATTGGCAGGGTGTAACCACTGTATGCCATCAGGACATCACCAAATTGAGCTTGGGCACCTGCCTTTACCTGATGAGTCGTTTCTTGAAAGGAATGGCTTGATGAAATGAGTGTAGACTGTGTGCTGTCTTTCTCTGTCCATGTATGCCATTTGGCTGCTGAATGCCTGGATACTAAAATTTGAGAGAAGGCTTTAAACACTTGACAACTGTAAATCTGCAGGTTCCTCTGCAACCTTGTTCAAAGGGGAGCAAAATATCACACATTTACTTACACAGTCTGGTATGTATGGCAGCTGAAGTTCTTGGCGCTAAGGCAGAATAGGAAGTTGGGGGATGGAGAGGCCAAAAATGGACGAATCTTTGTTTGGAACCAGTTGCTGACAAAGGTTTCGTTCTGCAGTTGGGCCTGACTGAAGTTGGCAATTCTCACTTCTCCAAGAGCCTCAAGCATATGTGACAAGGATGGGTTGCTGTCCCTGGGGGCCTGGAATTGGAAAAAGTCATTTTGGCCTGATACAGATTTGCAGCGGGCACACAACTATTCTGTGAAACTGTGGGATTAGATTTACCATGGTGGCGAATGTCATAAGAGCCCGTCTAGTGCAGTAGAAGCTTTTGGAAGAAAAGCTTCCAGACCTCTACAGGTAATGGCCTGTGGCTTTGCAGTGAGCAATTCATCAATGTGGCAACGTTGCTGGCTGTCAGATGTGGCCTTGGGAAAAATTAGACAGGAAGTAAAGCAAAGAGTTTCAGAGCTTATGGAGATTTCTATCACGAGGGTAATGAAGCCAAAGCCAAATCTTTCTTTGGGATTCACAGCTTACGTAAAACAATCTTACCGAGGAGCAGGCATTCTCAGTGATGGTGAAATTGCACAAGGCCTCTGAGGAACTGTCAACAGACAGTGTGTGTTCAATTTGAGATCTGAGGAGAGCAATAACAAGTTAATCACCCGTCACCTTAGTTAGACTGTGAGGACAAGCTGAACCTCAAACTTAGCACTGGACTAAACAGTCATTGCCCTACCGTTCAAATGCAGCACAGATGTGGTCCTCTGTGAAAAGACAATATTCGTGTATCAGGCATTGTACCTTCACAACGCTATCTTGTCATCAAAGTTAAAATGTCTGGTACTTTACAGACTTACCATCAACCGGGTCTCTTTGCACTGGAGAGAAGCAAAGCATAATTGTTATTCAGTGGCTACAGCTACTAAAAGTTGAAATACCTTAATGCGGCCACCTTGCCAAAGTTAATGTGTCAGACTTGTGTCCTGTAAATTTCGATCCAATATACAGTGATCCATGAATTACATCCATAGACATAAACTCACCATGAAGGAATCTGGAACTGAGCAACCTGTTTGAGAGAAAAATTGAAAGGGAGGCATGGCGTCAGTGCAGCTCTTGTCATTGTAGTGGTAACTGGCTTTTCTGAAAACAGTTTGTCAGGTGAACATTTTGCCACGCGTGGGAATCTCTTCTTGAGTGACTTTATGCTTGATCTGACATCATAGGAAATGTCCAGTGGCAGAGATTCCAAGCTTTGCCGAAGACCAGTGAGGCTGAAGGAAGAAAAGAGACATCTTTGTGACTTGTCCGGAGCTAAAGTCTGACATCATGATGCAAACCCAAAATGTTGAGCTGTGGACTTCAGAAATATTGTCTCTTACATAGCTGCGTAGGATGCACAGCTGATGTTTCTGGGGATCACCACCAAGCTGCCAGGGCGGAGGCTTGCCATCACAGGAGTCAAATGGCGCTGGAACCACAGTTCAAAGTCTTCAGGCTCAAATTCTTCAAATTCAGGAGCAAGGGCTGCCAAGGTCAGGTTCAAGATGGTGTCTCGCACAGCTGGATTTTTGATGAGGGTGATGTTTCTCTGGAAATAAAAGGATTCAAGTTTCACTTCGGGGGGGGGGGGTGGGTGCGGGTGCGAGTATTTTACATTTCTGAAATCAGTGTAGAATTGAGAGCAAGTTTGGTGAAGCACCTTTATACTACAGTGCATCAGGGGAATGACTCAAGCCATCATCAAGGACAACAGATACAAGAAGCGTTTGAGGAATTTATCATTTTGAGTTAAATCTGGGCCCCTGATTAGATATGGCAAGAATTCTGCAAGCCCAGGGCAAGTTTTAAGTGGTTGCTTTGCAAGGCAACTTTGTGGGAAAATATGGCAATCTCAAAGTTAAGCATTCACCTGCTTATTGATGTCTGCAAAGCCTCAAAAAACTCCTCGAGCTGGTCATCATCAGGGGACTCTGTCAAGCCTGTCAACACCTCCCTCACGAAGACCTCATCCTCCAAAGCACCGCTGTCTGGATCCAGGAGCAGCTCAGCCTTCTGGTTTGGTGAGAGGGATTCCAGAACCTCCCCCTGATGACACAAACAAAGAGGATATATGAATTCCTTTTTTTCTGACATGGAAAAACCACCGCTCTATGCAGATTCCCACGTTCTGCATATTGTGCTACTGTTTTCAAGGAAGACTGGTTAAAAGAAGGAGAGAAAACGTATGACTTACCTTAGAAAGGTTGAAGACTTTGAGGTCAGAGTACGTTGCGTGTTGGGAAAATGGTCCCAAGTTTGCCCCAACCCATTCGCTATCATTCTCAATTCCCTGCCTGCAGACTAAGGCACAAAGATGGATGTTAGCATCTGCACAATTTAGCAAGCATAATTTCTTTGTTGATACACATGGAACAAGACGACCACGTGGCGCAGTTTGTTGTATTACTCCTACCTGGCTTGTTGATGACACCCGCAGATTTTCTCATGTAACCAAGTAGAACACGTGTGATTTCTTGTTGTCTATGTGGGCTCATTGCAGGGTGAGCTTTGGCCAACCCACTCACACTGCAAAGGGCAAAAAGGAACATTCTTAAGGAGTCCTTCATCAGTTGTATTTTTTGCAATGCAAACTTGCTTGTATGTGAAATGCTACTCACACAACATGGTAGTTTGTGCAGTTTACGTCTGAGGTTGCATTCTTCAGCATCATTGGACTGAAACTTGGAAGGAAAGTAACCAGTGTCACATGGAACCACATGAACCAGTCGGCTTCCTCAAATTGCGACTGATGATGGCGAAGGTCCTATTCATTACACGATCTCTGACAGGAGGCTGGAAATCAGGTTCCTGACAAATGATGACATGAGACGATTTTTATACCATAGTGCACCACACAAGATGCGAGAAGGGATGTAACAAAATATTTCACTTGAACGAATCCCTACAGCTGATGTAGAGGGTTCCGTGACGTATCTAAGTATGAACTATGCTCCTTCAAAGCTTAGCATTGTCTTTCTTTTCCGGGTGTCAAGAGTACCCTACCTTTTCTTCTGCCGCGAGCTCCGTCAGGAATTTGTCCACATTTTCCAGAGCATCGCCCTCCTCCAGACGGTCAAACACACGGTCGATTTGGTTTGTGTCATTCAAGGCCCCTGAGCTCAGTGTAAACTGTGCCACCTGAGTAGGAGTGAGCACTGACAACGATTCGGCCTACGAGAGGGAATCAATGCAAAATCAGACAGCTGGAATTGCAAAGCCACAGGAAAGACATTTCAGTTTGGGGAAAAAGGAATGCCACCACAGGTGCCACTTACACTGGAGAAGTTGGCATTTAGGGCTTGCAGATCCTGTAGGGTTGCAAAACCAGAAAAGCCGCCAAGGTTTGCCCAGTAGCCACTCTTCACTATCTCCGTCAAATGAGACACAGCCAGGATCTGCAAAGAAGCCAGAAAGAAAGACATTGGCAGGGTGTAACCACTGTATGCCATCAGGACATCACCAAATTGAGCTTGGGCACCTGCCTTTACCTGATGAGTCGTTTCTTGAAAGGAATGGCTTGATGAAATGAGTGTAGACTGTGTGCTGTCTTTCTCTGTCCATGTATGCCATTTGGCTGCTGAATGCCTGGATACTAAAATTTGAGAGAAGGCTTTAAACACTTGACAACTGTAAATCTGCAGGTTCCTCTGCAACCTTGTTCAAAGGGAGCAAAATATCACACATTTACTTACACAGTCTGGTATGTATGGCAGCTGAAGTTCTTGGCGCTAAGGCAGAATAGGAAGTTGGGGATGGAGAGGCCAAAAATGGACGAATCTTTGTTTGGAACCAGTTGCTGACAAAGGTTTCGTTCTGCAGTTGGGCCTGACTGAAGTTGGCAATTCTCACTTCTCCAAGAGCCTCAAGCATATGTGACAAGGATGGGTTGCTGTCCCTGGGGGCCTGGAATTGGAAAAAGTCATTTTGGCCTGATACAGATTTGCAGCGGGCACACAACTATTCTGTGAAACTGTGGGATTAGATTTACCATGGTGGCGAATGTCATAAGAGCCCGTCTAGTGCAGTAGAAGCTTTTTGGAAGAAAAGCTTCCAGACCTCTACAGGTAATGGCCTGTGGCTTTGCAGTGAGCAATTCATCAATGTGGCAACGTTGCTGGCTGTCAGATGTGTGGCCTTGGGAAAAATTAGACAGGAAGTAAAGCAAAGAGTTTCAGAGCTTATGGAGATTTCTATCACGAGGGTAATGAAGCCAAAGCCAAATCTTTCTTTGGGATTCACAGCTTACGTAAAACAATCTTACCGAGGAGCAGGCATTCTCAGTGATGGTGAAATTGCACAAGGCCTCTGAGGAACTGTCAACAGACAGTGTGTGTTCAATTTGAGATCTGAGGAGAGCAATAACAAGTTAATCACCGTCACCTTAGTTAGACTGTGAGGACAAGCTGAACCTCATACTTAGCACTGGACTAAACAGTCATTGCCCTGCGTTCAAATGCAGCACAGATGTGGTCCTCTGTGAAAAGACAATATTCGTGTATCAGGCATTGTACCTTCACAACGCTATCTTGTCATCAAAGTTAAAATGTCTGGTACTTTACAGACTTACCATCAACCGGGTCTCTTTGCACTGGAGAGAAGCAAAGCATAATTGTTATTCGAGTGGCTACAGCTACTAAAAGTTGAAATACCTTAATGCGCCACCTTGCCAAAGTTAATGTGTCAGACTTGTGTCCTGTAAATTTCGATCCAATATACAGTGATCCATGAATTACATCCATAGACATAAACTCACCATGAAGGAATCTGGAACTGAGCAACCTGTTTGAGAGAAAATTGAAAGGAGGCATGGCGTCAGTGCAGCTCTTGTCATTGTAGTGGTAACTGGCTTTTCTGAAAACAGTTTGTCAGGTGAACATTTTGCCACGGACGTGGGAATCTCTTCTTGAGTGACTTTATGCTTGATCTGACATCATAGGAAATGTCCAGTGGCAGAGATTCCAAGCTTTGCCGAAGACCAGTGAGGCTGAAGGAAGAAAAGAGACATCTTTGTGACTTGTCCGGAGCTAAAGTCTGACATCATGATGCAAACCCAAAATGTTGAGCTGTGGACTTCAGAAATATTGTCTCTTACATAGCTGCGTAGGATGCACAGCTGATGTTTCTGGGGATCACCACCAAGCTGCCAGGGCGGAGGCTTGCCATCACAGGAGTCAAATGGCGCTGGAACCACAGTTCAAAGTCTTCAGGCTCAAATTCTTCAAATTCAGGAGCAAGGGCTGCCAAGGTCAGGTTCAAGATGGTGTCTCGCACAGCTGGATTTTTGATGAGGGTGATGTTTCTCTGGAAATAAAAGGATTCAAGTTTCACTTCGGGGGGTGGGGGTGGGGGTGGGGGTGGGTGCGGGTGCGAGTATTTTACATTTCTGAAATCAGTGTAGAATTGAGAGCAAGTTTGGTGAAGCACCTTTATACTACAGTGCATCAGGGGAATGACTCAAGCCATCATCAAGGACAACAGATACAAGAAGCGCTTTGAGGAATTTATCATTTTGAGTTAAATCTGGGCCCCTGATTAGATATGGCAAGAATTCTGCAAGCCCAGGGCAAGTTTTAAGTGGTTGCTTTGCAAGGCAACTTTGTGGGAAAATATGGCAATCTCAAAGTTAAGCATTCACCTGCTTATTGATGTCTGCAAAAGCCTCAAAAAACTCCTCGAGCTGGTCATCATCAGGGGACTCTGTCAAGCCTGTCAACACCTCCCTCACGAAGACCTCATCCTCCAAAGCACCGCTGTCTGGATCCAGGAGCAGCTCAGCCTTCTGGTTTGGTGAGAGGGATTCCAGAACCTCCCCCTGATGACACAAACAAAGAGGATATATGAATTCCTTTTCGCTCTGACATGGAAAAACCACCGCTCTATGCAGATTCCCCACGTTCTGCATATTGTGCTACTGTTTTCAAGGAAGACTGGTTAAAAGAAGGAGAGAAAAAGATGACTTACCTTAGAAAGGTTGAAGACTTTGAGGTCAGAGTACGTTGCGTGTTGGGAAAATGGTCCCAAGTTTGCCCCAACCCATTCGCTATCATTCTCAATTCCCTGCCTGCAGACTAAGGCACAAAGATGGATGTTAGCATCTGCACAATTTAGCAAGCATAATTTCTTTGTTGATACACATGGAACAAGACGACCACGTGGCGCAGTTTGTTGTATTACTCCTACCTGGCTTGTTGATGACACCGCAGATTTTCTCATGTAACCAAGTAGAACACGTGTGATTTCTTGTTGTCTATGTGGGCTCATTGCAGGGTGAGCTTTGGCCAACCCACTCACACTGCAAAGGGCAAAAAGGAACATTCTTAAGGAGTCCTTCATCAGTTGTATTTTTTGCAATGCAAACTTGCTTGTATGTGAAATGCTACTCACACAACATGGTAGTTTGTGCAGTTTACGTCTGAGGTTGCATTCTTCAGCATCATTGGACTGAAACTTGGAAGGAAAGTAACCAGTGTCACATGGAACCACATGAACCAGTCGGCTTCCTCAAATTGCGGGAAATGGCGACTGATGATGGCGAAGGTCCTATTCATTACACGATCTCTGACAGGAGGCTGGAAATCAGGTTCCTGACAAATGATGACATGAGACGATTTTTATACCATAGTGCACCACACAAGATGCGAGAAGGGATGTAACAAAATATTTCACTTGAACGAATCCCCTACAGCTGATGTAGAGGGTTCCGTACGTATCTAAGTATGAACTATGCTCCTTCAAAGCTTAGCATTGTCTTTCTTTTCCGGGTGTCAAGAGTACCCTACCTTTTCTTCTGCCGCGAGCTCCGTCAGGAATTCGTCCACATTTTCCAGAGCATCGCCCTCCTCCAGACGGTCAAACACACGGTCGATTTGGTTTGTGTCATTCAAGGCCCCTGAGCTCAGTGTAAACTGTGCCACCTGAGTAGGAGTGAGCACTGACAACGATTCGGCCTACGAGAGGAATCAATGCAAAATCAGACAGCTGGAATTGCAAAGCCACAGGAAAGACATTTCAGTTTGGGGAAAAAGGAATGCTACCACCACAGGTGCCACTTACACTGGAGAAGTTGGCATTTAGGGCTTGCAGATCCTGTAGGGTTGCAAAACCAGAAAAGCCGCCAAGGTTTGCCCGTAGCCACTCTTCACTATCTCAAATCATGAGACACAGCCAGGATCTGCAAAGAAGCCAGAAAGAAAGACATTGGCAGGGTGTAACCACTGTATGCCATCAGGACATCACCAAATTGAGCTTGGGCACCTGCCTTTACCTGATGAGTCGTTTCTTGAAAGGAATGGCTTGATGAAATGAGTGTAGACTGTGTGCTGTCTTTCTCTGTCCATGTATGCCATTTGGCTGCTGAATGCCTGGATACTAAAATTTGAGAGAAGGCTTTAAACACTTGACAACTGTAAATCTGCAGGTTCCTCTGCAACCTTGTTCAAAGGGGAGCAAAATATCACACATTTACTTACACAGTCTGGTATGTATGGCAGCTGAAGTTCTTGGCGCTAAGGCAGAATAGGAAGTTGGGGGATGGAGAGGCCAAAAATGGACGAATCTTTGTTTGGAACCAGTTGCTGACAAAGGTTTCGTTCTGCAGTTGGGCCCGACTGAAGTTGGCAATTCTCACTTCTCCAAGAGCCTCAAGCATATGTGACAAGGATGGGTTGCTGTCCCTGGGGGCCTGGAATTGGAAAAAGTCATTTTGGCCTGATACAGATTTGCAGCGGGCACACAACTATTCTGTGAAACTGTGGGATTAGATTTACCATGGTGGCGAATGTCATAAGAGCCCGTCTAGTGCAGTAGAAGCTTTTTGGAAGAAAAGCTTCCAGACCTCTACAGGTAATGGCCTGTGGCTTTGCAGTGAGCAATTCATCAATGTGGCAACGTTGCTGGCTGTCAGATGTGTGGCCTTGGGAAAAATTAGACAGGAAGTAAAGCAAAGAGTTTCAGAGCTTATGGAGATTTCTATCACGAGGGTAATGAAGCCAAAGCCAAATCTTTCTTTGGGATTCACAGCTTACGGACAACAATCTTACCGAGGAGCAGGCATTCTCAGTGATGGTGAAATTGCACAAGGCCTCTGAGGAACTGTCAACAGACAGTGTGTGTTCAATTTGAGATCTGAGGAGAGCAATAACAAGTTAATCACCGTCACCTTAGTTAGACTGTGAGGACAAGCTGAACCGCAAACTTAGCACTGGACTAAACAGTCATTGCCCTACCGTTCAAATGCAGCACAGATGTGGTCCTCTGTGAAAAGACAATATTCGTGTATCAGGCATTGTACCTTCACAACGCTATCTTGTCATCAAAGTTAAAATGTCTGGTACTTTACAGACTTACCATCAACCGGGGTCTCTTTGCACTGGAGAGAAGCAAAGCATAATTGTTATTCGAGTGGCTACAGCTACTAAAAGTTGAAATACCTTAATGCGGCCACCTTGCCAAAGTTAATGTGTCAGACTTGTGTCCTGTAAATTTCGATCCAATATACAGTGATCCATGAATTACATCCATAGACATAAACTCACCATGAAGGAATCTGGAACTGAGCAACCTGTTTGAGAAAAATTGAAAGGGAGGCATGGCGTCAGTGCAGCTCTTGTCATTGTAGTGGTAACTGGCTTTTCTGAAAACAGTTTGTCAGGTGAACATTTTGCCACGTACGTGGGAATCTCTTCTTGAGTGACTTTATGCTTGATCTGACATCATAGGAAATGTCCAGTGGCAGAGATTCCAAGCTTTGCGAAGACCAGTGAGGCTGAAGGAAGAAAAGAGACATCTTTGTGACTTGTCCGGAGCTAAAGTCTGACATCATGATGCAAACCCAAAATGTTGAGCTGTGGACTCAGAAATATTGTCTCTTACATAGCTGAGGATGCACAGCTGATGTTTCTGGGGATCACCACCAAGCTGCCAGGGCGGAGGCTTGCCATCACAGGAGTCAAATGGCGCTGGAACCACAGTTCAAAGTCTTCAGGCTCAAATTCTTCAAATTCAGGAGCAAGGGCTGCCAAGGTCAGGTTCAAGATGGTGTCTCGCACAGCTGGATTTTTGATGAGGGTGATGTTTCTCTGGAAATAAAAGGATTCAAGTTTCACTTCGGGGGGTGGGGGTAGGGGTGGAGTGCGGGTGCAGAGTATTTTACATTTCTGAAATCAGTGTAGAATTGAGAGCAAGTTTGGTGAAGCACCTTTATACTACAGTGCATCAGGAATGACTCAAGCCATCATCAAGGACAACAGATACAAGAAGCGTTTGAGGAATTTATCATTTTGAGTTAAATCTGGGCCCCTGATTAGATATGGCAAGAATTCTGCAAGCCCAGGGCAAGTTTTAAGTGGTTGCTTTGCAAGGCAACTTTGTGGGAAAATATGGCAATCTCAAAGTTAAGCATTCACCTGCTTATTGATGTCTGCAAAAGCCTCAAAAAACTCCTCGAGCTGGTCATCATCAGGGGACTCTGTCAAGCCTGTCAACACCTCCCTCACGAAGACCTCATCCTCCAAAGCACCGCTGTCTGGATCCAGGAGCAGCTCAGCCTTCTGGTTTGGTGAGAGGGATTCCAGAACCTCCCCCTGATGACACAAACAAAGAGGATATATGAATTCCTTTTCGCTCTGACATGGAAAAACCACCGCTCTATGCAGATTCCCCACGTTCTGCATATTGTGCTACTGTTTTCAAGGAAGACTGGTTAAAAAGAAGGAGAGAAAAACGTATGACTTACCTTAGAAAGGTTGAAGACTTTGAGGTCAGAGTACGTTGCGTGTTGGGAAAATGGTCCCAAGTTTGCCCCAACCCATTATCATTCTCAATTCCCTGCCTGCAGACTAAGGCACAAAGATGGATGTTAGCATCTGCACAATTTAGCAAGCATAATTTCTTTGTTGATACACATGGAACAAGACGACCACGTGGCGCAGTTTGTTGTATTACTCCTACCTGGCTTGTTGATGACACCCAGATTTTCTCATGTAACCAAGTAGAACACGTGTGATTTCTTGTTGTCTATGTGGGCTCATTGCAGGGTGAGCTTTGGCCAACCCACTCACACTGCAAAGGGCAAAAAGGAACATTCTTAAGGAGTCCTTCATCAGTTGTATTTTTTGCAATGCAAACTTGCTTGTATATGAAATGCTACTCACACAACATGGTAGTTTGTGCAGTTTACGTCTGAGGTTGCATTCTTCAGCATCATTGGACTGAAACTTGGAAGGAAAGTAACCAGTGTCACATGGAACCACATGAACCAGTCGGCTTCCTCAAATTGCGGAAATGGCGACTGATGATGGCGAAGGTCCTATTCATTACGATCTCTGACAGGAGGCTGGAAATCAGGTTCCTGACAAATGATGACATGAGACGATTTTTATACCATAGTGCACCACACAAGATGCGAGAAGGGATGTAACAAAATATTTCACTTGAACGAATCCCCTACAGCTGATGTAGAGGGTTCCGTACGTATCTAAGTATGAACTATGCTCCTTCAAAGCTTAGCATTGTCTTTCTTTTCCGGGTGTCAAGAGTACCCTACCTTTTCTTCTGCCGCGAGCTCCGTCAGGAATTCGTCCACATTTTCCAGAGCATCGCCCTCCTCCAGACGGTCAAACACACGGTCGATTTGGTTTGTGTCATTCAAGGCCCCTGAGCTCAGTGTAAACTGTGCCACCTGAGTAGGAGTGAGCACTGACAACGATTCGGCCTACGAGAGGGAATCAATGCAAAATCAGACAGCTGGAATTGCAAAGCCACAGGAAAGACATTTCAGTTTGGGAAAAAGGAATGCTACCACCACAGGTGCCACTTACACTGGAGAAGTTGGCATTTAGGGCTTGCAGATCCTGTAGGGTTGCAAAACCAGAAAAGCCGCCAAGGTTTGCCCGTAGCCACTCTTCACTATCTCCGTCAAATGAGACACAGCCAGGATCTGCAAAGAAGCCAGAAAGAAAGACATTGGCAGGGTGTAACCACTGTATGCCATCAGGACATCACCAAATTGAGCTTGGGCACCTGCCTTTACCTGATGAGTCGTTTCTTGAAAGGAATGGCTTGATGAAATGAGTGTAGACTGTGTGCTGTCTTTCTCTGTCCATGTATGCCATTTGGCTGCTGAATGCCTGGATACTAAAATTTGAGAGAAGGCTTTAAACACTTGACAACTGTAAATCTGCAGGTTCCTCTGCAACCTTGTTCAAAGGGGAGCAAAATATCACACATTTACTTACACAGTCTGGTATGTATGGCAGCTGAAGTTCTTGGCGCTAAGGCAGAATAGGAAGTTGGGGGATGGAGAGGCCAAAAATGGACGAATCTTTGTTTGGAACCAGTTGCTGACAAAGGTTTCGTTCTGCAGTTGGGCCCGACTGAAGTTGGCAATTCTCACTTCTCCAAGAGCCTCAAGCATATGTGACAAGGATGGGTTGCTGTCCCTGGGGCCTGGAATTGGAAAAAGTCATTTTGGCCTGATACAGATTTGCAGCGGGCACACAACTATTCTGTGAAACTGTGGGATTAGATTTACCATGGTGGCGAATGTCATAAGAGCCCCGTCTAGTGCAGTAGAAGCTTTTGGAAGAAAAGCTTCCAGACCTCTACAGGTAATGGCCTGTGGCTTTGCAGTGAGCAATTCATCAATGTGGCAACGTTGCTGGCTGTCAGATGTGTGGCCTTGGGAAAAATTAGACAGGAAGTAAAGCAAAGAGTTTCAGAGCTTATGGAGATTTCTATCACGAGGGTAATGAAGCCAAAGCCAAATCTTTCTTTGGGATTCACAGCTTACGTAAAACAATCTTACCGAGGAGCAGGCATTCTCAGTGATGGTGAAATTGCACAAGGCCTCTGAGGAACTGTCAACAGACAGTGTGTGTTCAATTTGAGATCTGAGGAGAGCAATAACAAGTTAATCACCCGTCACCTTAGTTAGACTGTGAGGACAAGCTGAACCTACGCAATCTATGCACTGGACTACACAGTCATTGCCCTACGGTTCAAATGCAGCACAGATGTGGTCCTCTGTGAATAGTCAATATTCGTGTATCAGGCATTGTACCTTCACAACGCTATCTTGTCATCAAAGTTAAAATGTCTGGTACTTTACAGACTTACCATCAACCGGTCTCTTTGCACTGGAGAGAAGCAAAGCATAATTGTTATTCGAGTGGCTACAGCTACTAAAAGTTGAAATACCTTAATGCGCCACCTTGCCAAAGTTAATGTGTCAGACTTGTGTCCTGTAAATTTCGATCCAATATACAGTGATCCATGAATTACATCCATAGACATAAACTCACCATGAAGGAATCTGGAACTGAGCAACCTGTTTGAGAGAAAATTGAAAGGGAGGCATGGCGTCAGTGCAGCTCTTGTCATTGTAGTGGTAACTGGCTTTTCTGAAAACAGTTTGTCAGGTGAACATTTTGCCACGTGGGAATCTCTTCTTGAGTGACTTTATGCTTGATCTGACATCATAGGAAATGTCCAGTGGCAGAGATTCCAAGCTTTGCCGAAGACCAGTGAGGCTGAAGGAAGAAAAGAGACATCTTTGTGACTTGTCCGGAGCTAAAGTCTGACATCATGATGCAAACCCAAAATGTTGAGCTGTGGACTTCAGAAATATTGTCTCTTACATAGCTGCGTAGGATGCACAGCTGATGTTTCTGGGGATCACCACCAAGCTGCCAGGGCGGAGGCTTGCCATCACAGGAGTCAAATGGCGCTGGAACCACAGTTCAAAGTCTTCAGGCTCAAATTCTTCAAATTCAGGAGCAAGGGCTGCCAAGGTCAGGTTCAAGATGGTGTCTCGCTGGATTTTTGATGAGGGTGATGTTTCTCTGGAAATAAAAGGATTCAAGTTTCACTTCGGGGGGTGGGGGTGGGTGCGGGTGCGAGTATTTTACATTTCTGAAATCAGTGTAGAATTGAGAGCAAGTTTGGTGAAGCACCTTTATACTACAGTGCATCAGGGGAATGACTCAAGCCATCATCAAGGACAACAGATACAAGAAGCGTTTGAGGAATTTATCATTTTGAGTTAAATCTGGGCCCCTGATTAGATATGGCAAGAATTCTGCAAGCCCAGGGCAAGTTTTAAGTGGTTGCTTTGCAAGGCAACTTTGTGGGAAAATATGGCAATCTCAAAGTTAAGCATTCACCTGCTTATTGATGTCTGCAAAAGCCTCAAAAAACTCCTCGAGCTGGTCATCATCAGGGGACTCTGTCAAGCCTGTCAACACCTCCTCACGAAGACCTCATCCTCCAAAGCACCGCTGTCTGGATCCAGGAGCAGCTCAGCCTTCTGGTTTGGTGAGAGGGATTCCAGAACCTCCCCCTGATGACACAAACAAAGAGGATATATGAATTCCTTTTCGCTCTGACATGGAAAAACCACCGCTCTATGCAGATTCCCCACGTTCTGCATATTGTGCTACTGTTTTCAAGGAAGACTGGTTAAAAGAAGGAGAGAAAACGTATGACTTACCTTAGAAAGGTTGAAGACTTTGAGGTCAGAGTACGCTATGCGTGTTGGGAAAATGGTCCCAAGTTTGCCCCAACCCATTCGCTATCATTCTCAATTCCCTGCCTGCAGACTAAGGCACAAAGATGGATGTTAGCATCTGCACAATTTAGCAAGCATAATTTCTTTGTTGATACACATGGAACAAGACGACCACGTGGCGCAGTTTGTTGTATTACTCCTACCTGGCTTGTTGATGACACCGCAGATTTTCTCATGTAACCAAGTAGAACACGTGTGATTTCTTGTTGTCTATGTGGGCTCATTGCAGGGTGAGCTTTGGCCAACCCACTCACACTGCAAAGGGCAAAAAGGAACATTCTTAAGGAGTCCTTCATCAGTTGTATTTTTTGCAATGCAAACTTGCTTGTATGTGAAATGCTACTCACACAACATGGTAGTTTGTGCAGTTTACGCCTGAGGCTGCATTCTTCAGCATCATTGGACTGAAACTTGGAAGGAAAGTAACCAGTGTCACATGGAACCACATGAACCAGTCGGCTTCCTCAAATTGCGGGAAATGGCGACTGATGATGGCGAAGGTCCTATTCATTACACGATCTCTGACAGGAGGCTGGAAATCAGGTTCCTGACAAATGATGACATGAGACGATTTTTATACCATAGTGCACCACACAAGATGCGAGAAGGGATGTAACAAAATATTTCACTTGAACGAATCCCCTACAGCTGATGTAGAGGGTTCCGTACGTATCTAAGTATGAACTATGCTCCTTCAAAGCTTAGCATTGTCTTTCTTTTCCGGGTGTCAAGAGTACCCTACCTTTTCTTCTGCCGCGAGCTCCGTCAGGAATTCGCCCACATTTTCCAGAGCATCGCCCTCCTCCAGACGGTCAAACACACGGTCGATTTGGTTTGTGTCATTCAAGGCCCCTGAGCTCAGTGTAAACTGTGCCACCTGAGTAGGAGTGAGCACTGACAACGATTCGGCCTACGAGAGGGAATCAATGCAAAATCAGACAGCTGGAATTGCAAAGCCACAGGAAAGACATTTCAGTTTGGGAAAAGGAATGCTACCACCACAGGTGCCACTTACACTGGAGAAGTTGGCATTTAGGGCTTGCAGATCCTGTAGGGTTGCAAAACCAGAAAAGCCGCCAAGGTTTGCCGTAGCCACTCTTCACTATCTCCGTCAAATGAGACACAGCCAGGATCTGCAAAGAAGCCAGAAAGAAAGACATTGGCAGGGTGTAACCACTGTATGCCATCAGGACATCACCAAATTGAGCTTGGGCACCTGCCTTTACCTGATGAGTCGTTTCTTGAAAGGAATGGCTTGATGAAATGAGTGTAGACTGTGTGCTGTCTTTCTCTGTCCATGTATGCCATTTGGCTGCTGAATGCCTGGATACTAAAATTTGAGAGAAGGCTTTAAACACTTGACAACTGTAAATCTGCAGGTTCCTCTGCAACCTTGTTCAAAGGGGAGCAAAATATCACACATTTACTTACACAGTCTGGTATGTATGGCAGCTGAAGTTCTTGGCGCTAAGGCAGAATAGGAAGTTGGGGGATGGAGAGGCCAAAATGGACGAATCTTTGTTTGGAACCAGTTGCTGACAAAGGTTTCGTTCTGCAGTTGGGCCCGACTGAAGTTGGCAATTCTCACTTCTCCAAGAGCCTCAAGCATATGTGACAAGGATGGGTTGCTGTCCCTGGGGCCTGGAATTGGAAAAAGTCATTTTGGCCTGATACAGATTTGCAGCGGGCACACAACTATTCTGTGAAACTGTGGGATTAGATTTACCATGGTGGCGAATGTCATAAGAGCCCGTCTAGTGCAGTAGAAGCTTTTGGAAGAAAAGCTTCCAGACCTCTACAGGTAATGGCCTGTGGCTTTGCAGTGAGCAATTCATCAATGTGGCAACGTTGCTGGCTGTCAGATGTGTGGCCTTGGGAAAAATTAGACAGGAAGTAAAGCAAAGAGTTTCAGAGCTTATGGAGATTTCTATCACGAGGGTAATGAAGCCAAAGCCAAATCTTTCTTTGGGATTCACAGCTTACGTAAAACAATCTTACCGAGGAGCAGGCATTCTCAGTGATGGTGAAATTGCACAAGGCCTCTGAGGAACTGTCAACAGACAGTGTGTGTTCAATTTGAGATCTGAGGAGAGCAATAACAAGTTAATCACCGTCACCTTAGTTAGACTGTGAGGACAAGCTGAACCTACGCAAACTTAGCACTGGACTAAACAGTCATTGCCCTACCGTTCAAATGCAGCACAGATGTGGTCCTCTGTGAAAAGACAATATTCGTGTATCAGGCATTGTACCTTCACAACGCTATCTTGTCATCAAAGTTAAAATGTCTGGTACTTTACAGACTTACCATCAACCAGGTCTCTTTGCACTGGAGAGAAGCAAAGCATAATTGTTATTCGAGTGGCTACAGCTACTAAAAGTTGAAATACCTTAATGCGCCACCTTGCCAAAGTTAATGTGTCAGACTTGTGTCCTGTAAATTTCGATCCAATATACAGTGATCCATGAATTACATCCATAGACATAAACTCACCATGAAGGAATCTGGAACTGAGCAACCTGTTTGAGAGAAAAATTGAAAGGGAGGCATGGCGTCAGTGCAGCTCTTGTCATTGTAGTGGTAACTGGCTTTTCTGAAAACAGTTTGTCAGGTGAACATTTTGCCACGTACGTGGGAATCTCTTCTTGAGTGACTTTATGCTTGATCTGACATCATAGGAAATGTCCAGTGGCAGAGATTCCAAGCTTTGCCGAAGACCAGTGAGGCTGAAGGAAGAAAAGAGACATCTTTGTGACTTGTCCGGAGCTAAAGTCTGACATCATGATGC
The DNA here is from genome assembly GCF_011397635.1 of Epinephelus fuscoguttatus. Taxonomy (NCBI): domain Eukaryota; kingdom Metazoa; phylum Chordata; class Actinopteri; order Perciformes; family Serranidae; genus Epinephelus; species Epinephelus fuscoguttatus. The sequence goes on along the minus strand of NC_064765.1, from coordinate 34,151,021 downwards.
AAACCCAAAATGTTGAGCTGTGGACTTCAGAAATATTGTCTCTTACATAGCTGCGTAGGATGCACAGCTGATGTTTCTGGGGATCACCACCAAGCTGCCAGGGCGGAGGCTTGCCATCACAGGAGTCAAATGGCGCTGGAACCACAGTTCAAAGTCTTCAGGCTCAAATTCTTCAAATTCAGGAGCAAGGGCTGCCATGGTCCGGTTCAAGATGGTGTGTCGCTCAGATGGATTTTTGATGAGGGTGTTGTTTCTATGGAAATAAAAGGGTTCAAGTTTCACGTCGGGGGTGGGGGTGGGGTGGGTATTTTACATTTCTGAAATCAGTGTAGAATTGAGAGCAAGTTTGGTGAAGCACCTTTGTACTATAGTGCATCAGGGGAATGACTCAAGCCATCATCAAGGACAACAGATACAAGAAGCGTTTGAGGAATTTATCATTTTGAGTTAAATCTGGGCCCCTGATTAGATATGGCAAGAATTCTGCAAGCCCAGGGCAAGTTTTAAGTGGTTGCTTTGCAAGGCAACTTTGTGGGAAAATATGGCAATCTCAAAGTTAAGCATTCACCTGCTTATTGATGTCTGCAAAAGCCTCAAAAAACTCCTCGAGCTGGTCATCATCAGGGGACTCTGTCAAGCCTGTCAACACCTCCCTCACGAAGACCTCATCCTCCAAAGCACCGCTGTCTGGATCCAGGAGCAGCTCAGCCTTCTGGTTTGGTGAGAGGGATTCCAGAACCTCCCCCTGATGACACAAACAAAGAGGATATATGAATTCCTTTTCGCTCTGACATGGAAAAACCACCGCTCTATGCAGATTCCCCACGTTCTGCATATTGTGCTACTGTTTTATAGGAAGACTGGTTAAAAAGAAGGAGAGAATATCGTATGACTTACCTTAGAAAGGTTGAAGACTTTGAGGTCAGAGTACGTTGCGTGTTGGGAAAATGGTCCCAAGTTTGCCCCAACCCATTCGCTATCATTCTCAATTCCCTGCCTGCAGACTAAGGCACAAAGATGGATGTTAGCATCTGCACAATTTAGCAAGCATAATTTCTTTGTTGATACACATGGAACAAGACGACCACGTGGCGCAGTTTGTTGTATTACTCCTACCTGGCTTGTTGATGACACCCGCAGATTTTCTCATGTAACCAAGTAGAACACGTGTGATTTCTTGTTGTCTATGTGGGCTCATTGCAGGGTGAGCTTTGGCCAACCCACTCACACTGCAAAGGGCAAAAAGGAACATTCTTAAGGAGTCCTTCATCAGTTGTATTTTTTGCAATGCAAACTTGCTTGTATGTGAAATGCTACTCACACAACATGGTAGTTTGTGCAGTTTACGTCTGAGGTTGCATTCTTCAGCATCATTGGACTGAAACTTGGAAGGAAAGTAACCAGTGTCACATGGAACCACATGAACCAGTCGGCTTCCTCAAATTGCGGAAATGGCGACTGATGATGGCGAAGGTCCTATTCATTACACGATCTCTGACAGGAGGCTGGAAATCAGGTTCCTGACAAATGATGACATGAGACGATTTTTATACCATAGTGCACCACACAAGATGCGAGAAGGGATGTAACAAAATATTTCACTTGAAAGAATCCCCTACAGCTGATGTAGAGGGTTCCGTACGTATCTAAGTATGAACTATGCTCCTTCAAAGCTTAGCATTGTCTTTCTTTTCCGGGTGTCAAGAGTACCCTACCTTTTCTTCTGCCGCGAGCTCCGTCAGGAATTCGTCCACATTTTCCAGAGCATCGCCCTCCTCCAGACGGTCAAACACACGGTCGATTTGGTTTGTGTCATTCAAGGCCCTGAGCTCAGTGTAAACTGTGCCACCTGAGTAGGAGTGAGCACTGACAACGATTCGGCCTACGAGAGGGAATCAATGCAAAATCAGACAGCTGGAATTGCAAAGCCACAGGAAAGACATTTCAGTTTGGGAAAAGGAATGCCACCACAGGTGCCACTTACACTGGAGAAGTTGGCATTTAGGGCTTGCAGATCCTGTAGGGTTGCAAAACCAGAAAAGCCGCCAAGGTTTGCCCGTAGCCACTCTTCACTATCTCCGTCAAATGAGACACAGCCAGGATCTGCAAAGAAGCCAGAAAGAAAGACATTGGCAGGGTGTAACCACTGTATGCCATCAGGACATCACCAAATTGAGCTTGGGCACCTGCCTTTACCTGATGAGTCGTTTCTTGAAAGGAATGGCTTGATGAAATGAGTGTAGACTGTGTGCTGTCTTTCTCTGTCCATGTATGCCATTTGGCTGCTGAATGCCTGGATACTAAAATTTGAGAGAAGGCTTTAAACACTTGACAACTGTAAATCTGCAGGTTCCTCTGCAACCTTGTTCAAAGGGGAGCAAAATATCACACATTTACTTACACAGTCTGGTATGTATGGCAGCTGAAGTTCTTGGCGCTAAGGCAGAATAGGAAGTTGGGGGATGGAGAGGCCAAAATGGACGAATCTTTGTTTGGAACCAGTTGCTGACAAAGGTTTCGTTCTGCAGTTGGGCCCGACTGAAGTTGGCAATTCTCACTTCTCCAAGAGCCTCAAGCATATGTGACAAGGATGGGTTGCTGTCCCTGGGGCCTGGAATTGGAAAAAGTCATTTTGGCCTGATACAGATTTGCAGCGGGCACACAACTATTCTGTGAAACTGTGGGATTAGATTTACCATGGTGGCGAATGTCATAAGAGCCCCGTCTAGTGCAGTAGAAGCTTTTGGAAGAAAAGCTTCCAGACCTCTACAGGTAATGGCCTGTGGCTTTGCAGTGAGCAATTCATCAATGTGGCAACGTTGCTGGCTGTCAGATGTGTGGCCTTGGGAAAAATTAGACAGGAAGTAAAGCAAAGAGTTTCAGAGCTTATGGAGATTTCTATCACGAGGGTAATGAAGCCAAAGCCAAATCTTTCTTTGGGATTCACAGCTTACGTAAAACAATCTTACCGAGGAGCAGGCATTCTCAGTGATGGTGAAATTGCACAAGGCCTCTGAGGAACTGTCAACAGACAGTGTGTGTTCAATTTGAGATCTGAGGAGAGCAATAACAAGTTAATCACCGTCACCTTAGTTAGACTGTGAGGACAAGCTGAACCTACGCAAACTTAGCACTGGACTAAACAGTCATTGCCCTACTGCGTTCAAATGCAGCACAGATGTGGTCCTCTGTGAAAAGACAATATTCTGTATCAGGCATTGTACCTTCACAACGCTATCTTGTCATCAAAGTTAAAATGTCTGGTACTTTACAGACTTACCATCAACCGGGTCTCTTTGCACTGGAGAGAAGCAAAGCATAATTGTTATTCGAGTGGCTACAGCTACTAAAAGTTGAAATACCTTAATGCGCCACCTTGCCAAAGTTAATGTGTCAGACTTGTGTCCTGTAAATTTCGATCCAATATACAGTGATCCATGAATTACATCCATAGACATAAACTCACCATGAAGGAATCTGGAACTGAGCAACCTGTTTGAGAGAAAAATTGAAAGGAGGCATGGCGTCAGTGCAGCTCTTGTCATTGTAGTGGTAACTGGCTTTTCTGAAAACAGTTTGTCAGGTGAACATTTTGCCACGTACGTGGGAATCTCTTCTTGAGTGACTTTATGCTTGATCTGACATCATAGGAAATGTCCAGTGGCAGAGATTCCAAGCTTTGCCGAAGACCAGTGAGGCTGAAGGAAGAAAAGAGACATCTTTGTGACTTGTCCGGAGCTAAAGTCTGACATCATGATGCAAACCCAAAATGTTGAGCTGTGGACTTCAGAAATATTGTCTCTTACATAGCTGCGTAGGATGCACAGCTGATGTTTCTGGGGATCACCACCAAGCTGCCAGGGCGGAGGCTTGCCATCACAGGAGTCAAATGGCGCTGGAACCACAGTTCAAAGTCTTCAGGCTCAAATTCTTCAAATTCAGGAGCAAGGGCTGCCAAGGTCAGGTTCAAGATGGTGTCTCGCACAGCTGCATTTTTAATGAGGGTGATGTTTCTCTGGAAATAAAAGGATTCAAGTTTCACTTCGGGGGGTGGGGGTGGGGGTGGGTGCGGGTGCGAGTATTTTACATTTCTGAAATCAGTGTAGAATTGAGAGCAAGTTTGGTGAAGCACCTTTGTACTATAGTGCATCAGGGGAATGACTCAAGCCATCATCAAGGACAACAGATACAAGAAGCGTTTGAGGAATTTATCATTTTGAGTTAAATCTGGGCCCCTGATTAGATATGGCAAGAATTCTGCAAGCCCAGGGCAAGTTTTAAGTGGTTGCTTTGCAAGGCAACTTTGTGGGAAAATATGGCAATCTCAAAGTTAAGCATTCACCTGCTTATTGATGTCTGCAAAAGCCTCAAAAAACTCCTCGAGCTGGTCATCATCAGGGGACTCTGTCAAGCCTGTCAACACCGTCCTCACGAAGACCTCATCCTCCAAAGCACCGCTGTCTGGATCCAGGAGCAGCTCAGCCTTCTGGTTTGGTGAGAGGGATTCCAGAACCTCCCCCTGATGACACAAACAAAGAGGATATATGAATTCCTTTTCGCTCTGACATGGAAAAACCACCGCTCTATGCAGATTCCCACGTTCTGCATATTGTGCTACTGTTTTCAAGGAAGACTGGTTAAAAGAAGGAGAGAAAAACGTATGACTTACCTTAGAAAGGTTGAAGACTTTGAGGTCAGAGTACGCTATGCGTGTTGGGAAAATGGTCCCAAGTTTGCCCCAACCCATTCGCTATCATTCTCAATTCCCTGCCTGCAGACTAAGGCACAAAGATGGATGTTAGCATCTGCACAATTTAGCAAGCATAATTTCTTTGTTGATACACATGGAACAAGACGACCACGTGGCGCAGTTTGTTGTATTACTCCTACCTGGCTTGTTGATGACACGGACAGATTTTCTCATGTAACCAAGTAGAACACGTGTGATTTCTTGTTGTCTATGTGGGCTCATTGCAGGGTGAGCTTTGGCCAACCCACTCACACTGCAAAGGGCAAAAAGGAACATTCTTAAGGAGTCCTTCATCAGTTGTATTTTTTGCAATGCAAACTTGCTTGTATGTGAAATGCTACTCACACAACATGGTAGTTTGTGCAGTTTACGTCTGAGGTTGCATTCTTCAGCATCATTGGACTGAAACTTGGAAGGAAAGTAACCAGTGTCACATGGAACCACATGAACCAGTCGGCTTCCTCAAATTGCGGGAAATGGCGACTGATGATGGCGAAGGTCCTATTCATTACACGATCTCTGACAGGAGGCTGGAAATCAGGTTCCTGACAAATGATGACATGAGACGATTTTTATACCATAGTGCACCACACAAGATGCGAGAAGGGATGTAACAAAATATTTCACTTGAACGAATCCCTACAGCTGATGTAGAGGGTTCCGTGCGTATCTAAGTATGAACTATGCTCCTTCAAAGCTTAGCATTGTCTTTCTTTTCCGGTGTCAAGAGTACCCTACCTTTTCTTCTGCCGCGAGCTCCGTCAGGAATTCGTCCACATTTTCCAGAGCATCGCCCTCCTCCAGGACGGTCAAACACACGGTCGATTTGGTTTGTGTCATTCAAGGCCCTGAGCTCAGTGTAAACTGTGCCACCTGAGTAGGAGTGAGCACTGACAACGATTCGGCCTACGAGAGGAATCAATGCAAAATCAGACAGCTGGAATTGCAAAGCCACAGGAAAGACATTTCAGTTTGGGAAAAGGAATGCTACCACCACAGGTGCCACTTACACTGGAGAAGTTGGCATTTGGGCTTGCAGATCCTGTAGGGTTGCAAAACCAGAAAAGCCGCCAAGGTTTGCCCGTAGCCACTCTTCACTATCTCCGTCAAATGAGACACAGCCAGGATCTGCAAAGAAGCCAGAAAGAAAGACATTGGCAGGGTGTAACCACTGTATGCCATCAGGACATCACCAAATTGAGCTTGGGCACCTGCCTTTACCTGATGAGTCATTTCTTGAAAGGAATGGCTTGATGAAATGAGTGTAGACTGTGTGCTGTCTTTCTCTGTCCATGTATGCCATTTGGCTGCTGAATGCCTGGATACTAAAATTTGAAAGAAGGCTTTAAACACTTGACAACTGTAAATCTGCAGGTTCCTCTGCAACCTTGTTCAAAGGGGAGCAAAATATCATACATTTACTTACACAGTCTGGTATGTATGGCAGCTGAAGTTCTTGGCGCTAAGGCAGAATAGGAAGTTGGGGATGGAGAGCCAAAATGGACGAATCTTTGTTTGGAACCAGTTGCTGACAAAGGTTTCGTTCTGCAGTTGGGCCCGACTGAAGTTGGCAATTCTCACTTCTCCAAGAGCCTCAAGCATATGTGACAAGGATGGGTTGCTGTCCCTGGGGCCTGGAATTGGAAAAAGTCATTTTGGCCTGATACAGATTTGCAGCGGGCACACAACTATTCTGTGAAACTGTGGGATTAGATTTACCATGGTGGCGAATGTCATAAGAGCCCGTCTAGTGCAGTAGAAGCTTTTTGGAAGAAAAGCTTCCAGACCTCTACAGGTAATGGCCTGTGGCTTTGCAGTGAGCAATTCATCAATGTGGCAACGTTGCTGGCTGTCAGATGTGTGGCCTTGGGAAAAATTAGACAGGAAGTAAAGCAAAGAGTTTCAGAGCTTATGGAGATTTCTATCACGAGGGTAATGTAATGAAGCCAAAGCCAAATCTTTCTTTGGGATTCACAGCTTACGTAAAACAATCTTACCGAGGAGCAGGCATTCTCAGTGATGGTGAAATTGCACAAGGCCTCTGAGGAACTGTCAACAGACAGTGTGTGTTCAATTTGAGATCTGAGGAGAGCAATAACAAGTTAATCACCGTCACCTTAGTTAGACTGTGAGGACAAGCTGAACCTACGCAAACTTAGCACTGGACTAAACAGTCATTGCCCTACCGTTCAAATGCAGCACAGATGTGGTCCTCTGTGAAAAGACAATATTCGTGTATCAGGCATTGTACCTTCACAACGCTATCTTGTCATCCAAGTTAAAATGTCTGGTACTTTACAGACTTACCATCAACCGGGTCTCTTTGCACTGGAGAGAAGCAAAGCATAATTGTTATTCGAGTGGCTACAGCTACTAAAAGTTGAAATACCTTAATGCGGCCACCTTGCCAAAGTTAATGTGTCAGACTTGTGTCCTGTAAATTTCGATCCAATATACAGTGATCCATGAATTACATCCATAGACATAAACTCACCATGAAGGAATCTGGAACTGAGCAACCTGTTTGAGAGAAAATTGAAAGGGAGGCATGGCGTCAGTGCAGCTCTTGTCATTGTAGTGGTAACTGGCTTTTCTGAAAACAGTTTGTCAGGTGAACATTTGCCACGCACGTGGGAATCTCTTCTTGAGTGACTTTATGCTTGATCTGACATCATAGGAAATGTCCAGTGGCAGAGATTCCAAGCTTTGCCGAAGACCAGTGAGGCTGAAGGAAGAAAAGAGACATCTTTGTGACTTGTCCGGAGCTAAAGTCTGACATCATGATGCAAACCCAAAATGTTGAGCTGTGGACTTCAGAAATATTGTCTCTTACATAGCTGCGTAGGATGCACAGCTGATGTTTCTGGGGATCACCACCAAGCTGCCAGGGCGGAGGCTTGCCATCACAGGAGTCAAATGGCGCTGGAACCACAGTTCAAAGTCTTCAGGCTCAAATTCTTCAAATTCAGGAGCAAGGGCTGCCAAGGTCAGGTTCAAGATGGTGTCTCGCACAGCTGGATTTTTGATGAGGGTGATGTTCCTCTGGAAATAAAAGGATTCAAGTTTCACTTCGGGGGGGTGGGGGGGTACAAGAAGCGTTTGAGGAATTTATGATTTTGAGTTAAATCTGGGCCCCTGATTAGATTCGGCAAGAATTCTTCAAGCTTCAAGTTTTAAGTGGTTGCTTTGCCAGTCAAATTCATCTTATTCAAGACGTTTTTTAATTTTTTTTTTTTTTTTTTTTTTTTTTTTAACGAAAGGTCCTCATTTGATTTTGCAAAATTTCCTCTCATGCTCATTACTACTCTTATCTGGTCAGTTTGCTTGCCAAGTCCTTGGGAAAATATTACAGTTACACATTCACCTGTTTGATGATGTTTGCAAAAGCCTCGAAGAACTCATCAAACTCCTCATCATCAGGGGCCTCTGTCAAGCCTGTCAACATTGTCTTTACAAAGGCCACATCTTCCAAAGCCCCCCTGTCTGGATCCAGGAGCAGCTCAGCCTTCTGGTTTGGTGAGAGTTGCTCCACAGCCGCTTTCTGTGACAAGATGAAGTAGTGTTGTCACATATATATATATATATATATATATATATATATATATATATGTCTGTATTTTTATATAAACACTGAGAATTAATAGAATGACTCACTGCAGAGAAATTGCTGTTAATTTTGTAAAGATCCTCAAGACCTGCAAAGACTGAAAAGATTCCAATATTTCTTTTCAGCCATTCTGCACTTCCATTTATATGTTGTGTGCACCCAGGCTCTGTGAATTATTTAATAGAATAAGAACAACAGATATTAGATTAAATAACAACTTTAAAATAGATAGATAGATAGATAGATAGATAGATAGATAGATAGATAGATAGATAGGTTAAGATCTAAGACTTTTTTTTGCATGCGCTCACTTGTTCTCTTAAATTTTGGTCACAAACATAAAAATCTGTGTAAGTGAGCACTTCCTCTTTTCCAAGATAATCCAGCTAAATGACAGACACTCAGCAAAATGTAATAGATCATTTCCTCCTACATTTTGAGGGAACATGCTCTGACATGCCAACTTCAGAAATGTCCACCAGAGCTGTTGTCCATGAACTGAATGTTCATTTCACTGCTATAAGATGCGTCAAATGTCAATTTCCTGAATTTGGCAGTACATCCAACCAGTTTCACAACAGCATGACTGTTACAACAACAAACTGTGTCAGGTCAAGACCCTGCTAAAGATGATGAGCATGCAGATGGGCTTCCCTGAGACTGTTTGTGATAGTGTGTGCAGAGGTTTTTTAGGTGTGCAGACCAAGTGGTGCATCAGTTGTCCCAATGGGTGGTCTTAGACAAACTTGCAGATGGAGACACTGGATATGGAGGTCCCAAACTGGTGTGGCTACATATGGTCTGCAGGTGAAAGGCTAGTTGAACGTGGTGCCAAATTATTAGAAACAACATTGGAGGTGAAATGAACATGCATTTCACAGGCACATGATGACACCTGTATCATCATGTACATATACTATATATATATATATGTATGTATATATACACATGTATAAACGGTGGCATCCTGGTTTGAATATTCTAAACATTTCAAATAACTTTACAAATAAGTCTCTGCTTATCCCTTACATAACACTATATAACTCATTTTTCTCTGACACATTTAGTACATGTTTTTATCCTTTTACCTGGTAAGTCCTTTCTTGATAGGTAAGCTTGAATGAAGTGTGTATAGATTAGCTCTCCCTGCATTCTTTGAGATGTCTCCAGTTCATCAGTCATGGCCTCAATCCTTGAAAATACATTTTCATTATTCTTTCTCTTATGACATCAAAAATGTAGATCATAACTCATGGAACAACAACAAACAAAACCATGAAAACAACAAAGGACAGCAGCCTCCCAGCAGTATATTGAGCTTACTTACGTATAGCATACTTAAATATTTACAGAGTTCTATAATTAATTATTATTTTAGCTACATTAATAACAATTTAATTTATTTACTAATCATTTATAAGAATTAGACTTCAGCATTCATCTGCATGCATTAAAAAAATGGAACTGAATTCACTTACAATTCTTGGAAAGAACTGCAGCTGAAGTTTTGACTGCTCAGCTGGGTCAGGAAGTTTTCCTCAACATAGGGCAGAAGAGGAGCCATTTTTACTGAGAACCACCGTCTGATGAATCTTAGGTCACTGTGGTTACCCAGATTTAGACTGTCCAGGACTCCAAACGTATCCAGAACATTGAATCCAGACTCATTGGCACCCTGTTATGAAACAAAGTTGCAATCAGTTATTGATTGGTGCCATATTTGTCATATCAACATCTTTTGAATGTTATTCAAAAAACTATGGGGAACTCAAAATTAGTAAAACTGAATAGGCAGTAGTGTAACCGCACATCCAAACATTAGAGTAGAACCTGCTACCACACTTTCAAACTGATAATTGATAAATCATTTAGAGTGGTAACGGGTCGTAGCACAAAATCCTACCAAAGTCATTCATTTTTTCTAATGTTGTTAAAGACTCCCATTTTGATATGATTTTGATTTTGAAATAAGTCTTGACTGTAAACATGTGAAGGTCTCATTTTTCATATTATGAAATATAGCAGCAGGAGGGAATTTCGGGTTCAGGGTCTTTTTCAACAGGAGGAATTGCCCAAAACTTAAGCTGCAAGCAGCAGCAAGTGGGTTTCAGGCTTGCGCCCTTTTTGATTAATGGTGGCCAAGGGTTTTCACTGATCTTGCTCAGTTATAGTCCAAATATGTAACTCAGTCCCACAAGTCTGTATACCAAATTTGGTGTAATAACTGTTTCAAATTATGCAAATTAGCAACAAATACAGCATTTTTTATATTTCATTTCAAAGATATGAGGTAAATGTTTTTTGAATGTGCTTGTTGAGCAGCTCAAGCTTTATCGGTCATTGATTACATCAACATAAATAAATGCACAAGCTTAGAAAATATGAGGCAACTTATATAGCCTACCAGTTGAAAGAGGACTTTAAAAGTTGACTTCACAATCTGTCCGAGGCTTTGTTCCAATTCCCTGGATTTGTCCTCTAGTAAGCTTGCATTTTCACCCCTTTCACAGGACAGCTCCTCTGCCAGCATGTCCACTGCAGCACATATCTAGAGGAAACACAGATGTGTTTGTCATACACAACACTGGAAGACGACAGGTGTGAGTTAATGTCAGTATGTGAACACAAGGGGGCGTCATTTATCACCACTGCTTGGTGGTGACGTTTAAAAATTGAACACACTATTGGGTTTATGGAGCATTTTGAATTTACAGTGAATGTGAATTCTGAAAGACTCACTCTCTGACCAGCATCTCGCAGATTTATTGCGTGGCATGTTTCCTGGAAACCATCACTTGGATTGGAGGCATTGCTTTTTGAACAAATGCGGTGGTGAAACAAAAATGAACATCACATTTAACATTAATATAAATTTGGAAAAAAATTATATTCCTGGTCAACGCTTGTGTGTGAATGTGTTAGGTTAAACATTTAACAGTGTTATGGGAAATTGCATACTGACCTGTTTTCAGATTTCACGGAACCTGGTCCTACAAATATCAATATAAAATGATTATATAGAATGAACAGTGTGGTGACACTCTGAGTACAAACTTAATTTAAAAATAAAAACATTCTTAAAGAAATGTTTCTCCTTACCTGATGTCATATTTGACTGAAATACAAAACAAAAGCACACTGATTCAGTATTTTGTACAATTTTGTTACGGAAGAAACAAAAAACTGAGAATTACATTTAGTGCTACAAACACAGCAAATAAACTTAATATTGCAGAGACCAGTGTTGATAAAGTACAAACATCTGTGGCATTTCTATGTATTGTTTTTATATTGTGACTCCATAAAATAATATATTACTTACTGCGGAGGAATTAGTGTAAATGTTGTGAAGATCCTCATGACTCGCAAAGACTGAAAAGTTTCCAATATTTCTTTTCAGCCATTCCGCACTTCCATTCACATTTTGTGTGCATCCAGGATCTGCAAATTATTTTGAAAAATTCACAAGTTCAAAAAAAGGAACAACAAGATGAATTGTGAGTGGTATATGCTCATCCCATTTTGAATGTATTTGATGAGGAGTTACCAATGTGCAAGCAATCCCTACTGTTAATTTATGATTTGCAAAGAATTTTTAGTGTTTTTATGATCTTCTTAGTTTGTCCCTCATATACACCTTTGATTAATTTTTCTCTGACACATTTAGCGCATATTCGTATCCTTTTACCTGGTAAGTCCTTTCTTGATAGGTATGCTTGAATGAAGTGTGTATAGATTAGTTCTCCATCCACCTTGGAAGATTCTTCCAGTTCATCACTCATAGCCTCAATCCTTGAAAATACATTTTCATTATTCTTTCTCTCAGAACAACAAACATGTAGATCATGTGTCATCAAACAGGAACAATCAAACCATGAAAACAAGAAAGGACAGCAGCCTCCTAGCAGCATGTTGATCTTTTTACAGCATACTTGAATATTTACATAGTTCTATAATTAATCATTATTTTAGCTACATTAACAACAATTTAATTAATTTACTAACCATTTATAACAATTAGACTTCAGCATCCATCTGCATGCATCAGTAAAATGGAATTGCATTCACTTACAATTCTTGGAAAGAACTGCAGCTGAAGTTTTGACTGCTCAGCTGGGTCAGGAAGTTTTCCTCAACATAGGGCAGAAGAGGAGCCATTTTTACTGAGAACCACCGTCTGATGAATCTTAGGTCACTGTGGTTACCCAGATTTAGACTGTCCAGGACTCCAAATGTATCCAGAACATTGAATCCAGACTCATTGGCACCCTGTTATGAAACAAAGTTGCAATCAACTATTGATTGGAGCCATATTTGTCATATCAACATCTTTTGAATGTTGATTAAAATTGTGAAAAGCTCAAACTTGTCAATTCTCAGCTAAATAGGTGTTAAATAATAGTGTAGCCCCACAACTAAACATTCAAACATCGTAGAAGAACATGCCATCATAAACTGATTGACTGATGTATCATTTTGTGTAGTAGTGTTATAACACTAAATCCAACCAAAGTTGTTTTTTTTGGGGGGGCATTTTTGCCTTTAATTAACAGGACAGCTAAGCGTGAAGGGGGGAGAGAGAGGGAATGACATGCAGCAAAGGGCCGCAGGCTGGACTCTATCCACTAAGCCACCAACGCCCCGAACCAAATGTTATTAACATTTTTTTATGCTACCAAAAACCAAAAGTTGGCTGATCGACGCCGATGTTAACACTTATATTTTCATCACTAATAGAATTGCAGGGAATAAGGTGTTTTACTTAGAAATGATGTTCTTGTGCTACTTTTTGCACTATAACCTACCTCTGTTAAATTGGCAATAATAAGAAGAACTCTGGTATTGTGAACATACATGTGAATGTCTTAATTCATATAGACTTTGCATGATTATTTTATTTCCCAGAGGTGTACTGCCTTTTTGCACATCATATTTTTGATTTATTTTGTGTTCAAATTGTTCATATGCTGCTTGTTCCACACAATTTCTGATAATAAAAGTATTTGAAAATAGTAAAATGTTCTTCCTTCAATTTATATCTTTGTAACAAGTGTTTGAACTATTTAGGCCATCAAAAGCAGGTATTTCGGGGGTTTTTAAATGGAAAAACGTAAAAATTTAAACGGCCGATATATTGGTTATCGGATTTTTTTTATTCCATAATATCGGAATCGGCATCGGCCCCAAAAAATCCACATCGGTCAGGCCCTAATAAATATGAGTATACATTAAAATTATGTGTTTGCAAGTTGGGTCTTGTTTAAGTGCAAACAAGTGAAATATGATGCCACTATAACTATGTCATAGTTCCACACTCATTAGAGTATGCCCCTGTTTTAGATGTCTTGTAATAAAGACATTTTTTTGTTTACCATTTTGATGAATATGATATACTATTTAGCATATATTTGCAACCTTATTGAAATAAGGTGAATGTTTTTGAATGGACCTGTTCATCACCTAGAGTTTAATCTGTTAGTGATTATAGTAATTTGAAGTCCAAAAACATAAAAAAAAATACCATACATGTTCCACAAATTGAAAAAAAAAAAAATCGAAAGCAATTATATACCAGTTGAAAGAGGACTTTAAAAGTTGACTTCACAATCTGTCCGAGGCTTTGTTCCAACTCCCTGGATTTGTCCTCTGGTAAGCTTGCATTTTCACCCCTTTCACAGGACAGCTCCTCTGCCAGCATGTCCACTGCAGCACATATCTAGAGGAAACACAGATGTGTTTGTAATACACAGCAACACTGGCAGGTGTCAGGTGTGAGTTAATGTTAGCATGTGAACAAAAGGGGGTGCCATTTATCACCACTGCTTGGTAGTGACTTTCAAAAGTTGAACACACTATTGGGTTTATGGAGCATTTTGAATTTACAACTATTGTGAATTCTGAAAGACTCACTTTGAGACCGGCATCCTGTAAATTTATTGCATGGCAAGTGTCCTGGAAACCATCACTTGGATTGGAGGCATTGCTTTTAGAACAAAATACAATGGTGAAACAAAAGTAAACATCACATTGAACTTTAATATAAATCTGAATAAAAATGATATTCCTGGTCAAAGCTTATGTGTGAATGTGTTAGGTTAAACATTTCACAGTGTTATGGGAAACTGCATACTGACCTGTTTTCAGATTTCACTGAACCTGGTCCTACAAATATCAATATAAAATGATTATATAGAATAAATAGTCTGGTTACACTTTGAGTACAAACTTAATCTCACAGTTATTAGTTAATTATTAATTAAGTTAAGAAAGAATTAAGTAAAGAAAGGTTTCTCCTTACCTGATGTCAGATTTGACTGAAATACAAAATTAAAGCACGCTGATTGAGTATTTTGTACAGATGGAACGTATAAAACTATTACACAGAGTATTAAATTTAGTGCTACAAGAAAAGCAAATAGACTTACGTTTGCAGAGACCAGTGCTGATATACATACTGGAAGAATGAAAGACAAAAAATACATGTTTGAAATTTAATTTAATGTGTAATGGCAGAAGAGTTTGTAATCACCTTTCAAATATTGGTAAATAAAATTCAAAAAAAGATGGGGAAACACTTACCAACACTGGCTACTGAGAGTAGCAGAACTTGCACTGAAGTTCCAGGGCCACCCATCATGAAAACGGTTCTCTGCTCACCTTTTCATTTCTTAACCTTAAGCGATCTTCAACTATGTAACTGGCATTATCGAAGATAACAAATAAATGAGAAAAGGGAAATAATCATAGTGATAAGTATGTGCATATCTTGCCATCCTGCATGTCGGTTGTGAAAGAAAATAAATGTAAACCAATACAACCAATTTACCTGTAAGTTTCAGTGAGAACAAAACTCTAGCATGCAAAAAAAAAGTATGCATCTCTGTACTTAATTTTCAGTTGCAGCGCTTAGTGTTACATCTCACATAACATATTCTATCCAAACAATAATATCTGAAAAATCATTAATATTTGCATTGTAGTTAGATTTTCAAAGTGTAGGAATTACCATGATCTGTCTTCGGTTTCTTTTTTTAAAAAACCCTTTACATGCATAATTAAGCTCACACATCACTGAAGTTATAAGTAATATTAAATATGTTTTTTGATTAATTTTAAAAACAAACCTGACTGTGCCACTCAAACCTTGTGAAGCCAAGTACATCCAGTGATGAGATGTATACAGTTAAAATTATCTTTCATTCAAGTTTCTCAGAATAAACACTTTTACCCTTGCTTAAACAATAAAAAGAGACAGTATAATAAGCCATAGAAAGATGCACAACTGGTTGAGCTCACCTCTCTATCTCCTCTGCTCTGTGAGAGAAAGGTGAGGATTGCAATCATAGGTGAAGCAGGTTTTCATTGGGTGGGGCATACAAATCATCGCTGAACTTCAGATATGAAGCATGTGCATGATGCTCAGAATGTTCTGTAAGGAGGTGGAAAATTCCATTTGACTGAAACCAGTACACTGTGAAAGCTTGTCTGTTTAATAGTTAGGTCAACATATAACTACATAACCCAATACAATACACAGGAATTATGGGCTGTCATTTATTACTGTTCATGTCCATGAACTTGGATAACAATGGACTTACGTTTCTCCCTTTCAAAACAATCAATATGATGAGTCATATGAGCAGCTACTGATCTCCAGCATCTATGGCTCAGGACTAGTTAAGGTTAGGTAACTTCTTGGTTACCTAAGGAAAGCTTGTGGTCAAGGTTAGGGTTAGGGAAAAAACACCAAATACTTATTTTCTTCCAATGTACACATATTGGTGCACACATTGTACATTGGGCTGCATTGTTTATTAAAGGGAGAACTGCAGCCACTGTTCTGCTGCTGACTTGCTGCTCAAGGTACCGTCACACCTCAGTCACCATAATGTTCCACGAAACCAAGAGACAGACGCACACTGATTGATTTGCAGCCCATTTTTTTCTCTTAGAAGTTTGCTGTCATCAAATTGAGAAGCCCTGACTTGAGCTGCATACTGTTGGAGGAACCCTCTTCCATACCATATTCACTTTTTCGATACAATTCTGAGCTGGATCATGTCTGTGTGCTTTTTTGATCACTTACTAATTTCAGCACCTGTAACAGCTTTGCATTGGTGTGCAGTATATGCGGCCTAACTGGGTGAGTTTCTAACTAAGTCCACAGATAAATTCAAGTCTTAGCAAACTTTTTAATTCATTAATGATCATGCCAAATACTACTGTGTAGAAGCAAATAGTATGCTAACAGGCTATGGGCTGGTATGATTCACTGACTTGTCTAGTTTAAAATAGAGTGTCTTCTAATGAAGATCAGCAGGGTTATTATGAGTTAAGTAATGCAGTAAAACATATGGAGGCCCATTAAGTCCCACTGTATTATTCACTCATGAGCTGAATACGTTGACTTGTACTGACATGGTTAGGGAGTAACAAAATACAAGTAACTACATTACAACTTTAGAATACAAAATATGACTAACCGTATTCCTTTAAATTGTGCTCACACTGGTCGAATAAAACGCAAGTAGATGTGAATTCCCGCTTGGCGGTGCGATGGACTTGACGCAAATGACGCAAACCACACAAATCAAGCGGTGTGAATGAAGTGAGTAGCACGATTTTCTGTCATATGCTTATTCGCAAGAGTTGAAAAATCTGAATTTCAGTGACCAATTCGTGTTGCAATAGCCAACCAACTTTGAGATCCTCCGGGGACGTCACTGGGGACGTAACGACGGAAGTTCATTTATTGATTCAACGATTTCACGTGAGTTATTCACACGTATGAAATGAGTCAGCATAAAATATTCTAGCGTTCAAACTCTCACAAGTAAAGTGAGGTGAATATTCACAGTATTTATAGTATTATTATCATAATCTGTACACAGTGTTAGGATGGTAACACTGTGTACAGATTATGAGTCATACACCAAAATGCATTAAAATCTAATGCAGAAGTATTTTGTCACTCACACTGCATACGTAAGTCACATTATACATCAAGGTCAGACTTTGACGCATGATTAGTGTCATCCAAAAAAAAAAAAAAGGGTTTGTAAGTAGGGTGAAAGGTAAGAATAAATAAACTGAACTGAATGGCCTTTGTCCTACCCATTTTCACTGGGCTTTAAATTCTCCTTTAGTGATATTTTCATTGAGGGAGAGAACTCAGGTATTTACATATTCTTGCCTCCAGAGTCTCTGCTCTGAGAAATCGTACATACTGTAAAGAAGAAGAAATCTGCCCTAAGGCCATGTTGCTTATGTTGCAGAGAACACACTGGTACAACCAGGGTGATGAGTTTCAGTGTCTTGCTGCACTTAATGTAAGTAAATGCTGCTGGGCCAGGGCCGCCTTTCAGTGCAGGAGCTGTTATAACCACATGTGTAACTCTGAACTAGGGTAGAAGTTTATGGTGATACGGCCTACCTGAGCTGACAAACAGAGAACATGGTAATATCTTACATTTATCAAACAAAAGCGACCTTTGAAAAGTGGAAAAAAAACCACTGTCGAATCATAACATTTCTGCTTTGTGATTGAGAGAAGAAACAGGTTTCCAATTTAATTTTTATTTTTTTATTATCTTTTTTTTCAGAATGTGTTACTCACTCCCAGTTACATGTTTCAAGCATGTCATTTTAACAGAGCTTTACAACAGTGTGTGAAGGTTCAGGTTCATTATATCAGCAGGAGAACTCAACCTGCTAGTGAATACACCTGGTGGCATTCCAGTAAGACACCACCTTCTTGATGCCTGAAACTATTGTGCATCTGACACACCCCAAGACCTAACCTGCTGTCAGACCAGAAGATCATGAATATTAACATTTTACTGTTCCTGACATCAATGAAAAACAAAAGAAACAGACTTTTGCTGGATCAAGTCCAGCTCTGACCAAGTATGGAGTGTGGTCTAGTAGCCTCACACCCTGAGAGAGAGAGGTCTGGTGCAAGGCACTGAACTTCTAACTGCCCGAGGCACCATCCTGTGAGACATTGCCATCGCTCTGACATCTCTCAGTACATTAATGCATGTGTATAGGTCCTGTTTGTACATGTGTGTTTCAAATAACAACAGAGTCAAAATATTTCATTTCCATAAGAGGGATTTCTTCTTACTATTGACCTTGGAGGTACATGAAGCAGTGATTCAACAATGATATGGAGGCCTAAAAATTGGAAAAGCGAATTAGCCAACATAGATTATGCGTGATTTTAAAAGTTTCTCTGGATGCTTTTATATTTTCTTCCACCATTAAAATTCCACCACTAATATTCATCAGGACAAAAATAATTGCCGTTAATGTAAGCTGGCTGGATGAGTGAGTTTTACAGAAACCTTTCAAGCCTAAAAAGAGTGACTAACTGATTCTCAAAGATACATTTGCGCAGAGTATTACTCTAAAGGTAGTTTTATTTAATAGATAATATCTAAAATATCATGACTTTTTAACAGTATATACCCTAGTTACATACTGACTACGGGCGGCACGGTGGTGTGGTGGTTAGCACCCTCGCCTCACAGCAAGAGGGTTGCCGGTTCGATCCCGGGTGTGGGAGCCCTTCTGTGCGGAGTTTGCATGTTCTCCCCGTGTCAACGTGGGTTCTCTCCGGGCACTCCGGCTTCCTCCCACAGTCCAAAGACATGCAGATTGGGGACTAGGTTAATTGATAACTCTAAATTGTCCATAGGTGTGAATGTGAGCGTGAATGGTTGTTTGTCTCTATGTGTCAGCCCTGCGATAGTCTGGTGACCTGTCCAGGATGTACCCTGCCTCTCGCCCGATGTCAGCTGGGATAGGCTCCAGCCCCCCCGCGACCCTCAAGAGGATGAAGCGGTTAGAAGATGAATGAATGAACATACTGACTGCACAATTGTCATTACCAGTGGTGAAAGTCTTCCCCGAAGTGCTTCTACTTTTCCAGGACATGGAAGCGGAAGTCTTGGTTCAAAAATCCTTTGGTTACACCTGGGGCCTCATGTACAAAGACTTGTGTGGATTTCCTACTGAAACATGGCGTACGCTTAAATCCAGAAAATGGTGTATGCACAAAAACATCCAGATTTATGAATCTGTGCATACGCATGAACAGTGGTGCCATATAGGGGAGAAAAGTTAGGACGATTCCAAGGGCCCCTGACTGACAGGGGCCCCAAAAATACGTAAAAATTAATATAAAATTATTAAACCATCATCATTAAGAATTTTTTTTTCAAATACAGTAATAAAATTAATGATCTCTTTGTTTTTACTTGTGTTTGGCAGTAAAAGTTAAATATCGGATAATTCCGTCCATCAGCCCCTGTATAGATACAGGCAGTGCATGGCTCCTCGCCATGTCGTGCTCCAAGGCCAGCTGCAGCTCTGTGTACAGTTCCAGGAGGATTGCCCTCAGGAACCTAAAGCAGCTGATGAGCCAGTTGTCATCATGTGCCAGTAAATCCTCTGTGTCTCTGAGCACACACACTCTTGGTATTGCACCATTTACAATGCCTTCTAATACTGCTAAAGCAGCCATTGTTGTTAACGGTATTTTCTGCACCACTTTGCACATGCTTTTATATCCACTCAT
The DNA here is from genome assembly GCF_011397635.1 of Epinephelus fuscoguttatus. NCBI lineage: Eukaryota > Metazoa > Chordata > Actinopteri > Perciformes > Serranidae > Epinephelus > Epinephelus fuscoguttatus. The sequence continues at coordinate 34,131,083 of NC_064765.1, read as the reverse complement.
CTAATTGCAGACACGTGGGTGTGTTAATTGTTCATCAGTGTTAATTGTTTATGTGTCTCTGATATGCACATCACTTTGAGGACTAATTGTTTTCACATTTATTTATTTATTATCACAGTTTCCCAGCATCACCTCTAAGTGTCGCCAAAGGATCAACAGCTGTAGAAACGTTTGTACGCCAGCCATGAAGTTGGCGTGAGGCACCGCACATTTCCATGGTCATTTTACTTTTGATACATCTAAAGCAAAGGAAACACTTTGCACATTTATTAAAACAGACAGGTGCGTTGGAGAGAGAAGACCAAAAAGTTGCAAAAGGACTCCCGCACACTGTCTAACTTGCAATAAATAATTTATTTACGACGTTTCTTTTGCAACTTTTGATACATCTGAACTTTGCTGTGGAAAAGGATGTACGCCACGTTTTTGTGCATACGCACCGTTTGTGCATGAGGCCCCTGATCTCCTGAAACTTCAGACAAATGTCGGACTGAATGCCGATGGGATTGGTGAGGAATTGAATAAACCTTTTTGATAGTTGAATGTACAATATAAATTGAGTATCAAATCATCCGATGCAGAGAATGTGTTTAGGTTTTTTTAAACTGAGAGAGAACATGGAAGTTATGGGTATGTTTAGGTGGGCTGAAGAACATTCTTTAAAATTTAAAGAGACAATCATAAGCATTTGTACAGCATGCTGGTGCTTTATCAGTTATTTTATCCATCTATAGTTATATGATAAAAAAATGCCTCCTTAAATGATTAAATCTGCCAATGTTTCCTCAGGCCCTCACTGACTCTTTTGAATGAAGAGCATTAAATGGACTTAAAACTTCAATCAAAATGTCCTGGTGTTCTCCTTGTACTTCAATAGATACATTTGACTGATGAAGCTAAATAAAAAAACAGGTAACTGAAATGGATGGATGGAGAACTGATAATGTCAGACATGTCTAGACTGAAACTCTGCCACTGTGGACCACACCAAGATGACTCATTACTTAAAATGCTACAACCCTTGTACTGCTTTAATGCCAAAAATAGAAGTACACCCGGTGAGCCATGACACAAACAATATTCTAAACTAAAGAGCCACACATGCACATGCACAAACACATGTACACAAAGGGAATATCACATGCACAAAGTAGGAGGAGCCCACAGATGCGTTTACCTTCTAGCATGACTTTGCAGGGTTGTCTTGACTTTGCTGTTTTCCGCCACATTAACTTTCGTCTTCCAGGCCTTACTCTGAGTTTTCTTTTCTTGGCTTAAGTTCTTGCCCTCCTAAAAAGATGGGCCTTTACTATCAACAAGGACCAGTCAGTGTGGAGTTTGCAGTACTGAAAGTTGCCAAATGGTCAAAGCAATGGTAGACTAATAACTTTTTGTACAGCAGTTCATTCAGACTTTAGGCAAGCTCTTTGCTACATATAAAATGGACTAAGTAAAGCAGAGCTTTCTGTGAATGAATCCAACAATTTAAACAGACATTAGTACTAATGTGATCACACTAACTGGAGCTGAGTTTAATGACTACCTGTTCATAACTCATGGTACATGAGCATAAGCTTGAGATATTAGGCACAAAATACAATCAGTCAGGATGCGGACACAGACCAGCACATATTCTAAATATAATATGAAGTGTTAAGGTTTCAACAAATGCCATAAACTGTTTTTACTAGAGATTCTTTCTACTGAGAAAATAACAGTAGCCCTGTAAAAAACTGTTACAGTGTTACAAAGATCAGAATGCTTTCTCCTCCCGCTAATAGACACTGTATGTGAAATATAGATACTAAACAATTATGAGGATGGATGTATTTTAAACAAGCAATACACAGCCATGAATTTTTGATCCAAGTCATTCATAGGTGGACTTTTAACAGTACTAACTTTGTTGCCTCCAGCACCACAAAGTAGGATATAACCACAACAAACACAATTAAAACAGCATGCAGAGGACAGCTCATGAGCGGGTTGCAGCCGAATGCGTCACAACTTACTGATCAATTTACTGATCTTGCATTGTGCTTAACTTTAGTGGATCATAATATATCAGGTATGAAATTGATGATGTCTGGGTTTTATCAGTGTCAGTTTTTGAGACATGACACATGCCAAGTGCAACTGGCAACAGATAAAGGCTTGTTTTTAGCTTAGCTGATTGCCTTTAACTATGTGATTTTCTTTATCACCAGCAGCCCCTACAGATCATTCAGGAGAGTCAGCAGCCAACAACAGTATAAAACCATCAACAAAACAACAAATTAACCAAAAAGGTTTTTCAAAAACTGTGAATCACCACAACCACGAGAGGTCCTTAAGCATCCAGGCATAAATGCACATAAAACATATTCAAATCAAATCAAATCAAGTTAATTTGTATAGCACATTTAAAAACAACAGCAGTTGAGCAAAGTGCTGTACAAAATAAAAGAATGACACACGAATAAATAGCAATGTAAAATGTACACAAAGATAAAACAGAATAACACAGGTAAGAACAATTATATACGTAAAAAAGATTATAAAATGCTAAAATATCAAAAACACTACAAACAACCAAAAGCCATTAAGAAGATGTATGTTTTAAGATTTGTCTTGTCAGTGGAGGGGAAATGTTTGATTGTCTCGCTGCGGCATTCTGCACCAGCTGCAGGTGAGATACAGATGACTGGCTGACACCCAGGTACAGACAATTGCAATAGTCAAACCTTGAGGAGATTAATGCAGTGGTCACAGTCTTTATGTCATTGTCAGAGATGATGGACTTGAGATTTGCAATGTTTAATAGTTGGAAACAGCCTTTCACCACAGAGTTGATTTGTTTGTCAAATTTTTATGATGGTTTGATAAAATACGATGTTTGACAGTGTCAAAAGCAGCACTGAGGTATAAAGGATTAAAATGACACATTTACCACGATCCAAAGACAGCAGTTAAACCTGGCTGAAATTTCTCCATGATGTTGTTGTTGGGTAGATAAGACAGAAGCTGTGAACAGACAGTTTTCTCCAGTATTTTGGACAGAAATGGAAGCTTGGAGATGGGACCAAAATTGTTTAGCAAGGAAGGTCAAGGTGTGGCTTTTTAATGAGAGGCTGGACTGTAGCATGCTTAAAACAGGATGGTACAGTTCCATCTGTGAGACTACTATTAATTATAAGGGAGACTGTGGGACCTACAGTCTCCAACATGTCTTTTAAAATGTCGCTTTAAAAAATGTCTTTCTGAAATCCAAAAACCTCCTCTAACAATTTCTTGATATGTTTTTTTTTTTTTAATTGACAGAATGGTACACTATCGGTAACATTATGCATTACATTATCTCACCATTTTATTTTATTTTTTACCCTCATCCATCCTGCCCAAACACACCTTGGCACACCTTGATATGTTCACAATACAATATTCCTGTACCCTTCCAAGGCACAGGCTCACACATATCGAAAACAGGTTAGAGTATTCAGAATACACTTGGTGACAGTGCATCAGCCATCCTTTTAACACAGGCTCTCATTGGCTATAATCGGCTGTGGAGGCAAAATGGAAGCTCTTATTGGCTCAAGTGACGTGTTGGACATTTGGGAGTGGATGAGAACTGTTCTCATAGTCAATCTGTGGATTATGATAAGGTTTAACAGGTGAGTTATAATTGTTTGTTTATTGTCTGTCTGACAGAAGTGTTTACTGAACCTGTTGTGGTGGTTTTATCTTGAAGTGGATTACATCAATCAAACCGTGAGAAGTGTACCTTTCGAAGGAAAATAGGTTGTACAAGTGTACTACTTAAACACAGCGATTATTTCCATATCATAATAATGAAAAATCAAATCAAACTTATACAAGGGCCCAGGGCTGGGCTGTTGGATTGTAAGCCCCTTTACATTCCTAGGTATAAACCTCACAGGATGGCCCCCATCAAAGTCATCTATGGTGGCCGTAGGCCAATCGGCCAACACTGATGTAGCCTGCTATAAAAAAATTAATGGGGGAGAACTTCACTGCAATGGGGTACAAAATAAGCTACTCTACCACTTTCCAGCAACCTTTGACAAAACCAGAAGAATTACACTAGCACCGTAATTGTTGTCACCTGATTTTTTTTAAAATGGTGTCACCAATGCAGATTGAGGTGCTGGGTACTTTGAGAACAGTTTACCTGAATGATGATAAAGCTAGTGTAGCATTCCATTTGAACTGAGAAGTCAGAATTCCCAAGTTTACAGTCAGAAGTTTTAATTTGAATGCCTGCAGAAGTCAGATTTCTGACTAGAAAAGTTGGAAGAAGCTTACCAAACCTTACCTCACAATCCAAGATGGCTACTTCAAGCCTCATCAGTAGTGAAAGCTGTAGTAGTCTTACTTTATAATGACGAAAACTCTGTCTGTGTGTCTGTCTGTGTGTCTGTTCCACGTTTTTCTCCTCACTGACTTGGTCAATCCATGTGAAATTTGGCACAGTGGTAGAGGGTCATGGGAGGATGCAAATGAAGCAATATTACATCAATTGGCCAAAGGGGGGCGCTATAGCAACCATTTGAAATTGCAAACTTTGAATGGGCATATCTCATGCCCCGTATGTCGTAGAGACATGAAACTTTGCACAGAGATGCCTCTCCTCATGAGGAACACATTTGCCTCAAGAACCCATAACTTCCGGTTATATAGATTTTCCACCATTTTGAATTTTTTGAAAAACACTTCAAATCGATCTCTTCCTAGGAAGTTTGACCGATCTGCATGAAACTGGGTGAACATAATCTAGGGACCAACATCTAAAGTTCCCTCTTGGCAAAAGTTGGAAAACTTACTAAAACTGAGCTTCTATAAGGCAATGAATATTGTGGAGGGCGTGGCTCATCACATAAAGGTGTATAACATCTCAAGGGTTTCACCCATCACCACACAACTTTGTAGGCATATGACCACACATAATCTGAGGGGACCCCTCCATTACTGACCCCATCAAACAAAATGGGGGCACTAGAGAGCTAATTTCTTATCTAGGCCTAACCGCCATATGGATTTTTACTAAACTTGGTAGATATGTAGAACAGGACGCCTCAAGTTGACTGACTGTAACTCTAATTGGCAACTGGGTGGCGCTATAACAATAGAAAAATGCTTGAAAATGGCTAAAATCAGGGCGTCGGTGGCTTAGTGGTAGAGCAGGTGCCCCATGTACAAGGCTGTTGCCGCAGCGGCCCGGGTTCGACTCCAGCCTGTGGCCCTTTGCTGCATGTTACTCCCCCTCTCTCTCCCCCCCTTCACGCTCATCTGTCCTATCGATTAAAGGCTTAAAAATGCCAGAAATAATATCTTTAAAAAAAAAAAAAAAAAAAAAAAAGCTGTGGCTCCCCCTGTGGCCGAATGTTGGGGTTTTTTTAAATAATTTTTGGTGTGACTAATCATGGTATGGTATGCTGTACATAATCACGGAAACTGTCAGTGTGTCATTCTGTCAGTCAGTCAGTTCTGTCTGTCCCACGTTTTTCTACTCACTGATGTGGTCAATCGATGTTAAACTGCACATAGGCATTGAGGATTGGCATAGGTAGAAGGTGACAAAGCTACCAATGGGTATGGACTAGAATAGTGTTAATTAGCACTTCCTGTCTTATTTGTGTCTCATTAAATCAATTGTACACACAGTGCTGTCCAGCTTCTGTCTGTGGACATGTTGCTATGTTGTTTGTATGTACAAAATCCTGCGTAATTCATGTTATTAACAGGCTTTGCTAACAATGCCTAATATTGGCAAACCTGGCTAAGACTGGTTGCTTTGGCTGACCGTTGTTCTGGAACATTGTCAAGTCAGGTGTGTCACCCACTTCTCCAACTGCCAAGGTAAATAAAATGCAACATATCATATTACATCCTAAAAAGCCTCAAAGTGTCAATGTCATATATTGTATATCCCTGGTTAAACAAGTTTGTAGTCCAGTAATAATTTCTATCACCTGACTCGTACACAGGAATTTGCACTGCAGATCACCGCATAATTTTGATCTCAAGGCCACATTTACAGCTACACTGTGTTCTGTCTTCGGTAGTTTTATCTTTCCAAGGTACTGTTCACTTCTATCAACCTCTTTCTTTTTCTTTTCCTTGTAAATCTTATTGTATCCTCTGTTTTAAACAGTATATAGAGTTTGTTTGGAATCGCTCTCTGAGTCTTTATAGTAAAACTGTTGATGAAGTCTTTTATAGTTTTAACAGTGTTGGTACCCGTTTCTGCATTCAAGCAATTCATTCCTTGGAACTTGCACCACTGCATTTTCAAGTTCTCTGTTAACTTATTGGTATTAAAATGATTGACAGTGCCATGCAGTTATTACAGACATTAAATCTTCTTGTCACCTTCAGGGGTTCATGTGCAGGTGCAGTGTCGTGGTACATAGCTCAGTGACAAATCAAATCAACAGGCAGGTGCAGATGGAGTTACTGGGTCAGGTGGCTGTAAAACTGAGGCATGAAACAACAATCTAGCATAGCAACTCTGACAGACAGAGTACAAGTGGAAATGAGCAGGTATAACTCAACTGATTTGGGAACAAAGGAAGTAGGTGAGCAGGTGGATGGGAAAGGTCAGGCAACAGCAGGGCATGGAGGAGGGAGTGATTGGAGTCAGAGGCTAAATCCAAAAGTCTAACTGAATAGTCCCTTTGGGTTAGGAAGGTGAGTGACTGAGTGACTCAGAAGTATCAAAGTTGCAGCTATTATAAGAGCTGTTAATATTATGGCCTAGTCTTTCAGTGCACCTTTATAATCTCCTTTAGAAAAGGATATACTGGAACATCCTTTACAAAAAGAAAGGAAGGTAATCCCGTCCCACAGTTCCTCGCCACCACAACATTTAAAGTGACGCAAAATCACCAGTCAGCTGTTCTTTTGGAAATTAACTATACCTTATACATCCACAGCCTTTATCAGTGATAACAAACTTAAAAGCACTTTTGCAATTTAGTCAACAGGAAAGATGTTTACTGTGTTGTGTGGTATCTCTTAAGATAATATATGCATAGGTATATAACCTCACTAGTCCATACCCATTGGTAGCTTTGTCACCTTCTACCTATGCCAATCCTCAGTGCCTATGTGCAGTTTCACATAGATTGACCACGTCAGTGAGTAGAAAAATGTGGGACAGACAGAATGACTAACTGACAGAAAGACACACTGACAGTTTCCGTGATTATGAACAGCATACCATACCATGACTTAGTTATACCAAAAATTAGAAAAAATAAAATAAAAATATTCGGCCACAGGGGGAGCCACAGCGATCGGTCGCATTTTAGCCATTTTCAAGCATTTGTCTGTTGTTATAGCGCCACCCAGTTGCCAATTAGAGTTAAATTTCTCCAGTCACCTTGAGGCGTCCTGTTCTACATATCTACCAAGTTTAGTAAAAATCGATATGGCGCTTAGGCCTAGATAAGAAATTAGCTCTCTAGCGCCCCCATTTTGTTTGATGGGGTCAATAATGGAGGGGTCCCCTCAGATTATGTGTGGTCATATGCCTACAAAGTTGCGTGGTGATGGGTGAAACCCTTGAGATGTTATACACCTTTATGTGATGAGCCACGCCCTCCACAATATTCATTGCCTTATAGAAGCTCAGTTTTAGTAAGTTTTCCAACTTTTGCCAGGAGGGAACTTTAGATATTGGTCCCTAGATTATGTTCACCGGGTTTCATGCAGATCGGTCAAACTTCCTAGGAAGAGATTGATTTGAAGTGTTTTTCAAAAAATTCAAAATGGCAGAAAATCTATATAACCGGAAGTTATGGGTTCTTGAAGCAAATTTGTTCCTCATGAGGAGAGGCATCTCTGTGCAAAGTTTCATGTCTCTACAACATACGGGGCATGAGATATGCCCATTAAAAGTTTGCAATTTCAATCGGTTGCTATAGCGCCCCCCTTTGGCCAATTGATGTAATACTGCTTCATTCACATCCTCCCATGACCCTCTACCACTGTGCCAAATTTCACATGGATTGACCAAGTCAGTGAGGAGAAAAATGTGGAACAGACACACAGACACAGACACAGACAGAGAGAATAAATAAGAGAGTATAAATATACACACCGGAATTTTTCGTCACATAGGTCTTGATGATGTGCAGATGATTCAGGATGACAACTGCCAAAACTGTCCAATCAAAGAGTTACCTATCAGTCCATATGACTTCATGTTTACTCCCCTTGGTTCATTTGTAAGGAGGTTTTATAAACAGGAGCTGTACCAGAACTAAAATGCAACAATTTACATAAACTGAACTACAGGTGTGACAGCACACTTAAAGAGTCCTTTTATACTTTAGAGGGATTAAAAAATAAGGGTTTTTTTTCAGGTGGATGCAGAAACACATGAGGAATGAATGGAATTTTTTGCAGATAGACTGCTAGTTATCTTGGTTTGCATCCCTCTTGATGTCGCTAATACTAGTTTAAGGACTTAGTTTAAATAGGACAGCCTCCTGACTAATCTAGAAATTATCAAGATGAAGGGACAGACAGAGTGTGCCATTTAGAGTGATCAAATGAGAGAAAAAGAAATATAACTGTACCTCAAACAAAGCTGAAGTTTTTAAGTCTTTTTTGATGTAATCTGCAGGATTGTACATAGAGGGACTTTTTAATAGCGATTTATACCTGAGTTTAACTCCCAGGGCTCCTTGATGTTCTATTCTAACTTGAAAAATCATCAATCAAATGTAGCCTACTGTTTAACAAGAGGCATACCATTGCAATAAGTTACTGGCTCTCAGGGTACACTGCAATGCTTGTCAATCATGTTCTCAGCAACATTCCTTTTTTTGCGTGCATTCAGTGTCAGTGCCATGTATGACTCATTTGGTCAGGTTTCATAACAGAAAGGTATTTTGTTATTGTTAGGTTACAGGTTATCTATCAGCTGATGTTGTTGCTACTTTATTAGCAGTACCTTTCAGAAAGTAAAGAAAATATATTGCACAGTACTAGGTGTGGGCTGTGTGATCTGTGTCATCAAGAAAAATACCGACATATTCATGTTTAGTAAAAGTTGGGCTGAAAAAGTCATTTCAAATGAAGTCTCGTATAAATAATACAATGTAAAACATGACTAAAAGAGCTCTGATTTATAAGTCAGTGTATATCTTTTTATTGAACAAAATTAAATGAGAGAGGGTAAATGTCAACCCAGTGCTAAATATTTTTAAATTAAGTTTCCACATTTAAAAAAAACCCCACATAAACAAAGCCTTCATTTTCCTGGGAGGTGGTTCCTGGTGGCAGACAGAGTGGCATAGTGAAAGCCTGGCCTGTAGGCAGTCAGCGATTTGAGGGTGGAAGAGGGGGAGGGACGCCATCGCCCTTGTTAGCAAAATGACACAGATGTGTCCCTCTCCAAACCTCAAATCTGGACCCGGATGCTGTCCTGTCTGGACCCAAATGAAATAACTGAGAACTATTACATTTTGTAGCACTGCTTTTAAAACAGTGCATAGGATCCATACTAAAAGTGTTAGTGCAGCCAAAAGCCAAAATTAGCATACACCAAATATATTCTGATTTATAAAACCCTGCCTAGCCTGCCAGTGCACAATTTTTCCTTTTTTGAAATCCCAGATTAACTTGGAATTGTCAACACATGGATCAGCCTCATATCCCGCCCTCCACACGGCCACATTCAACCATAAATGATCAATGCAAAGCACCTCGTGAACACTGATGCATAGAATCAAGTCCAGTCCAAAGACATGCAGATTGGGGACTAGGTTAATTGATAACTCTAAATTGTCCGTAGATTGGAATGTGAGCGTGAATGGTTGTCTGTCTCTATGTGTCAGCCCTGCGATAGTCTGGCGACCTGTCCAGGGTGTACCCTGCCTCTCGCCCGATGTCAGCTGGGATAGGCTCCAGCCCCCCCGCGACCCTCAAGAGGATGAAGCGGTTAGAAGATGAATGAATGAATGAATGGCGATCTTGGCCTGTATTATGGTTAGAACTCATAATAAGTAATGATTGTGCAAGAGCTGTCACTGGCTTTATGTCAAAAGAGACCGTGAGACATGGGCACCGTGTTCATGTGTGTTCACATGCTTTCGCTGGTCTCGCGTGCAAGCGTGCACACGTGAGCGCGGAGTACAGAGAAGCAGTCAGAGCTACAGGCTACAATGAGGCTAAAAACAGAGTTCAAATGACGTTTTTCCAAACAACTTTTTATGTTGGGGCTTCAGGACACTTGGATCACTATGGACGAGCAGTATGGAGATATTTTGTGGTTTCAGTTACGTGTTTTTGGACGTTTGAATCTGGGGTGCCGTCAGCCTCCATTAGGCGGAGTTGTGTTGCTACCCCCTCTCCCCTTGGATCTCCGCAAATGTTGTGAGGACTCTAAAACTTCACCTGAGCCTCCCTCAACATATGGGTGAGTCATCTCACGCAATGCTGCTCAGCCAATCAAATGTGTGCATTTCAATCAAGTATTACAACTCAGCAAGTGGGAGACAAACACAAGTGAGACTAGAGACAACAATCAGAGAAATAAGAGAGAGAAAAGTATGTCCACATGGCATGTTCTAAAGTCTAAAGAAAAGCTTTTAATAAAGAATGGACACTCTTACATTCATTCTTCCCACAGGAAGTTCAAACCAGTATGTCTCATCATATGTTCCCAGACTGCAGTGATTGTTAACCAAGCGGCAACCTTGGAGCTGAAAAACGAAGCCAACACTGAAGTGCCAAAAACTGCTGTTCTTTGAATGACCACTCGAGGCCACTTTACAGCAGAAATAAACATGTTTACAGCCTGGTACAACAAACAGTTTTGGTCTCTATAGCTAATTTCAACATTCATGACAACTGTACAGGGGGTGAATTTTTATATAAATCACCTGTTTGCATTTTGTTAAGGCTTAAATTTAAGCAATATTAAGGCCGAGCCACTTTGAGTGACACTCTGGCTGCCCCCTAATTACCCAACAGTGTGTGATACTTTAAATTAGGATCAATGGCAAACATACAGTTAAAGCAAACAGATAGTTCCATCTATTAAAACTGCACTGGGGGAATAAGAGGGTCCCCCTGTTAAAAAACTAACAACAAACAAATCACTTACTGCTTATAGGGAATCAGTCTGAACAATGATGGTGTCATTATTCTACAGCCATCAACTTCTACTTCATAATGATAGGTTAAACCATAAAACTTGTTTATTTCCACTCAATTCAACAAAATTATAAACAGTGAAGAAAACTAGAGCAAGGATGACGTTGTTTCCCTGAGCTTCGTCATAAAACTCTGAAGAATTTCTGGATCCGCTGCACTGACAACAACTTAGTGACGATTCCCTGTAAAAAGAAACCAAAAACAAACAAAAACAACAGCGTGATTATTGGTTATATCACGTCATCATGATGATGATATAACTCACAAGGACTGGCAGGTCCTCTTGTAACGTTAACACCCAGTTTACCTGAGTAAACTGAAAGTACATGATGCTGTCCTCTGTCTCTGAGGCCTCCTTCCTAATAATAACTTCTAAACATACTGGCAAAATGTATTTCAGAAGACTGATGGTAATGATAATATAATGATATATTATAATGATATACACACACAGTATAGAGGGATATGATCTGTGTCAAAACAGTTTTTGTTTACTCTCCCACTGCCATATCAAAGAAACATTGGCCACTGTCGCTCCATCTGATGGCATTTTGTCCCTGAGTCCCATGCATTAGGATGTCACTGTTGTGATTTATTATTGAATTGTGTAACCCTGTATGCAGGGAGATTCACTAATAATAGTGCAGAGAAAGCTGTTAAACAGAGTATACTGTTTGTGAATGATTCCTAGTCCCTTCTCCTAAATATTGGTCAACCTATATATGCTAGTTAGCGGTAGTGTTTCCCTTACTAGATTGATTCCAAATCCAAAAGAAAAAGTCTCAGAGGAAAACAGAAAACAGAACAACTTAATAGTGAGTGGACAGATTTCGTTGCTTTGCCTGCCAACACTGCAACGTTTAAGTACCAAATAATTATAAACAATCCACTGCAGAGTAGCCATGCTAAAACATATTAATGAATGCTTATTTAGAACTATTAATAATAGTGATACCTTTATTATAAAACACAAGTAGGTATTGCAGCTCCAGGTAGCAAAGGTTGCTGACCCCTGCCTTAGACAAATGAGTAAGTGCAAGCTAATCAAAGGCTTTGTGATCATGGTTGAAATAGTTTCCATTTGTCATCATTAAATCACTGAAACATGATGTTAGATCTCATAACAACATATATAATATAGTTAACTCTTAACAATGGAAAAGTGCTCTGAACAATATGGATACTTTATAGTTTTCCCAGGATTATGGGAAGATATTCTGAGAAATACAAGCTGCATGGTAAAACAAAAAATGAAATACGCAAATCAATGTAGAAGAATATGTCTGTTTAGTGAATGCAATGTGCTTGCTTGATTGACTGATGAATAGGATTTTTCCACATTTCCACAAGCACTGAACACATTATTGAGAAAAAGTTTTCAAATCAGTCTGCATTTCCACTCAATGATCAAACTACACAATTTGAGAAGGCATTTGTTCACTGAGATAGAATACTAAACTCAACTGAGACCCAACTCTCTGCAATGATTTTTATATTAAACTGTAATGGCTGCTTGAAAGGTAGTTAAACTCATTCACAACCTGCTGTCTACATGTCAGCATTCAAATGCTGCAGATGGGACTTAAAAAGTGCAGTTTAATAATTGCACTGAAACTGTGACTCACTGGCAGATGGTTCAAATCATAAAGCATCCCTATTCCCAATATATTTCCAGTTGGAACATTTCCCTTTCTCCATTAGTACCAGCAGATAGCAGTAAAGCTCCAGTAAGACAAGAGCACAGTGCAGCATTTCCAAGGATGGATGGATATGTGCTGGGTTATGTCTTTGGTTTGTTACTAAGTCCTTCCAAGGCTGATCTGTATATGTTCCAATATGCAGCACTTCATACAATTAGGTTATGCTACTAACCAGCTGACTGTGAAATCTACCTTTTATGTTAAACTAGTCCACATAGACAACAGGACATGACAGTCATAACAAACAAATGTTATGAAACAAATCCGTGGCAAAAATAGTTCATGTACCTGTACATTGTGGGGGTTGATCACTCCATCGATTTCCCTCACAAACTATAGCAGCAGCACCCTTTAACTTGAAACCATGGTAACAGGAGTACAGAGCAACCAGTTTGCCATATGAAGAGGACAAAATAAAATCCCCATTCTTTATCTTTCTCGGAGTGCCACACTGTTTTAAGTCTGGAAATGAGAGATAAAAGTTTTTCATGTCAATGCGAGGCATAGTAAAATTCAAAGGAATATGTATGAATTTTCACATATTAGGACTAGGACAAGCCTGAGAGTATTTCAGGCCCACCTTGGCTCTTTTCCTCCCTCCAAGCTTTCAAATTAATCAATGGCATTTGATCACAAGAAACATAGTCGTAGGGGTATTTCCCGAGCATGAAAGGATCACGGGGGAGTTTCCTTATGTCACTGTTGTCACAGATGATTCGAGACAGGGAACCTTTCAAAAGCTCTGCCTTTTGTTGCTGGCTGAACATACCTTCAGCCTCCCACCAAAACCTGAAAAATAAAAACAGCTGATCTCTCCATGTTGAATCAAACATTTCAATAAATCTTCAAGGAAAGAGAAAAAAATTTATATGCAATAATGATCTCTCATGTGATTTGCCAAAGTGGTCCAGGGTGAGGCAATATAATATTAATAAATTCTTTTGAAATCAAGAAAACATTAATGTACCTATCGCCATCACGAAGCGCTTTCATCTGCTTTCCAATCAGGCATGCAAAGAGGGGTCCAGTTCTTGAGCCCGGCAACAAGGACTCAACAAGCCCTCCAAGCCAGACATCAATATTGTTGGGATGTTTGTATATTTGTGCTATCCGCTCAGTGACCCTGTAGTCTCTCACAACCTTTTTGAAATCATCCAGTGTCTTGATGCGCCTCAGTCCACAGAAGGATCGCCAGGCATTGTATCCTGAAAAGTCATTTCAGCACAATAATCATTTGCAATTTGCAAACAAGATTGATACCACTCTTATGTCTACAATAAATATAAGGATAAAGACAAGCAATACTGACAAGACAATTTAGTTTGGCATGAGATAGTAAAATACTACGGATTATACAGGGTCATAGTCAGGGTCATCCTGAGTTGGACTGCATCAAAAATTTCAGCAAATTCTGAAGGAATTTGTATCTGTAATAAAACTCAGCTAATGCATTTCAAAAACGTCAGAACGGCTCCTCCGTCGTAATTCAAGTGCCCTGAAGCCACGGCATGCAAAATTGACTTGAAAAAACATAATTTACTCTGTGGCTGTGTTTACATGGCAACTCGTGCTAGTCTCGCGCAAGTTGCCATGTAAACACAGCACGCCAGCAGGGCAGGGTAACTGACCATGGTGAGAAATGATGCTATAAAAGTGGAGTAAATTACGTCTCTTCAAGTCACTGTTGCATGCCGTGGCTTCAGGGCACTTGGATTACAACAGACGAGCCGTTCTGACGTTTTTGAAATGCATTAGCGGTTTTATTACATTTTCAAAATGTGGGTTCCATGCGCTTAAAGTGTAGCTGTTATTCCGGCTGGCTGTTATCCTCCAACACCCTGAACGAGTTCTGTGGATTAAAAAACTACACTGGACTTCTTGTAGGCATAAGGGTCAGTAAGTACTGTCTGTATTTTCATTCTAAAGTGGCCATTTTCTTTAAGCCACTTTGAGAATTGGCTTCAAAGCCACTTGCTGGGGGCCTGGTCAAAAAATGGCACCTACATTACCCACAATGCAACTTGGCCACCAATAATTTGATCATAGATTCGGGAGTGTTATGCTAGTAGCAGCTAATTTTGTCTCAAGCCACTAGCCTCAGGCGTAGATGAACAGCAGGCTACAGAGGTCTGGTAAGCTCATCTCTTTCTAACTCCACATCCCCAGTTTATTTATATTTTATCATTTTTAAACTTGTAGTCTTTAGCTCGTGGCTCACATGGCATCACTTGAGACAATTTATCAGACTTCTCACAGAACCCATTGGAGACACAAAAGACTTAATGCAACTATTTTAACATGGTAGTACTCCTCAAGACCAGTAAATAGATTCTGATGTGTAAAGTTGGTGGAGTTCTCCTTCAGCAACGGTAAGCTAATTGCCAAGCTTTATAGTGAACAGACGAGAGAGGTATTGGTCTTCCTCTGTCATACTTCTGCGGTCATTACTTTAAAGAACCAGGAAGCAGCAAACTTCAGAAACAAGCTACTAATAGGATCAGACATTGTCTACTTAAGTTAGTGAATATTTCCTCTAGATATTACCTGGTTTGTGAATGGTTCCACAGATGGATTATTAGTGGAATCTTATGAGGGTGTTAACAAAGAACCTTTTTAAACTTTAAAGATTTAACAGGGCTGATTATTGACTGTCACTATGACTCAGCCTATAGCACTTACCTGGGAGAGCGTGATCTCGTCCTCTCTGCAGGTTCAGTGCAGCCAGGTCCATGTGCTGTGTCACATTAAAGATCAGCAGACTATCTGTTAACTCCTCTGTTAGGAGCATGTCTGCGCTAACAGCTGACGCTGCACTTCCAAATGCACCTCTCAGGACTGGTTCAATCCCACCTATACACAAACACAATGCTTATATTGTCATAGTCAATTAGAGACATGAATTCTTCTTTTTCTTATCTCTGGGATGTAAGCATACTTTGAGTTCACACAACAAGATGACACGTTTCCTGTTACCATTTAGATTTTGAACAACCTGGACTTCAAAATGAAGAGATTGTGTGACTTGATGTCATAAAACTGCAAACAGAATACTTTTCTGTGTGGTTTGCTTTCTTTATGCGGTTCACAAAACATTTTTCTTTATCACTCCTAAGCTTGGATTTTCTGCTTTCCGAGGGCTCAAGGGTGTCCAAACAATTTCATTTGAGCAAACAAGATGAATTGACTGTTGGGAATGAATACTCTGTTTATCATAACAACACATTCATAAAAGGAATGGACTTGTGCTCAGTGGTAGGCGACTGAACACATTCCTTTATATAATATTAGCAAGGTAAAAATTTTCATCTCACAGAGGTCAGTCAAAAAGTGCCAATGATGTTATGTAAGGCAGAGTACTTCTGCTGGCTAATTTCTGTTTTTAACTTTCAGTTGAACTCAGAGAAGAGCTTTTGAAACTAAATTTAAAGTTTAAAAGATCACATTCTTTCTTTCTTTGTGACTTTGTCACTGACCACATCATGAGAATGTTATGATTAGCCTTTGCCCAAGACTAATTTTACTGAATAGAGCTTGAACTAATCATAATGTTACTTAATGCAACCTCTGTTAGCTGCAGCCAATGGCTACAAACAGCTAACTTTAACTGGCTCTCGTCCTGCTGATTTTAACATGGATTTGCTGTTCACCATGTATTAGGGAAACAATAGGGTGCGCCCTTCAACGTGATGATAGTGAGTTTACTGCGTCCTTTTGTCCCGAAAGCATCCTGGGGAAGATCTCTGTTCCTCCCACAAACATTTTCTATTGTCTCCTGGACATGAATTGATGAATCATAGGATAGCAAAGGAATGGCTCACCTTACTCTGCCTTACTATGCCTCTTATTGCCTTACCCTGACATTCTTATCCTAACCCTGACCAATCCCACCAACAATGGAAACAAGTACTAGCCAATCATGGGGAGATTAGGGCAGGTCATTCCTTCGTTATCCAAGAATTTGCAACTTTGCCCCATGAATGACTGGACGCCAGCTGCTACTTACCATCTTGTCTCACAATAGTGAGATCACAGAGTCAATATGCCAACAAGTCATTCTTTTCTTCTTGCATCTGCCACAGATTTATGATAATACCTCCATACCAGATGGCAAAATGATGCCTATTCAGTCCTATGGAGTTGCTCACTTGGTGCATACACCAAAAACTTTTTTAGCTTTTGGGTTTACTTCTGCGGTATGCAGCCCACTGAAAATGTGCTGTAGTGCTTCTGCCACTGGCCCCAGAGTTCCCGCTCAGCTCATAGACTTTACATAGTGATGACGTCATGGATTTTTAAATTGGTTTTCTTGGCTCCAATAAAGTTTTACAAATATTAGCCTTCATGGATCCAAAATGCATTGTAGAAAGAGTCATAATTGACCTTGTTCGCAGTTCGAGGTGTCCTGTCAACAGGTTTACAGACGTTTCTTTTATAATAGTGGCCTATTGGGAAAATGCTTAGGGCCGCAATACTGCAAGAGGCTAGTGGAAAAAATTGGTTGTACGGCTGAGCTGCTTTGCTGGGGGCCTGTTACCTGCTTATTATTTAAGTTTGTGAGCCCTGTTTTTTAGCCTGCGCAAAGTTGAAGTGACAAAAAAAACCCATCAGCCTCAGGCATCAGTGAATGTCATCTAATTTGCTGATATTGACGTTTAGTTGATAAATAGGCACGTCCCAAATATATATTACATGCACTGGTGCGAACATGTCTTGAACTCAGACTTAAGGGGCTCTATGCAAAATGAAGCTCGAGTTGTCTGGACACAATACACTACATGCTAGCAGTTAACAGTGTTAACTCCATAAACAGCGCTGAACAATGGTAGCAGTGCTTACAGAGCTAATGGTGTTACTGTGACTTCATTCCCTGCTCAAGGCCAATCACTCAACGATATCTTTACATAGTAAATAGTTGTTCACTGTTATATTAATGTTCTGCATTGCTTGCCACAATATAGGGTGTTTTACTGGATCTCTGCAGCACTACTCCAAACTCTAACTCACTTGAATTTAATGCAAGTGATTATTACACTAAGACAGACACTTATGCTGAACAAAGTCATGCTGAAGCTGACCTAAATAGAGTATTGTTTAGTGGGCTTGCAGGATAAATTATAAGTTTCAATAGACAGCTTCATAAGAGTGTACTGACCTTCTTTGACTATTCTCCATGGACTGAAGAGAGAGTTGGATACTCTCAAGTGGGGGAAGTGCTCATGCCTCTGGAAGCTCTCATTCAGTCTCATGAGGATCGGAGAGATGGTAGCATGGCCGAACCTGAATGCAGCAGTGGCAAACACATTGGAGGCTGAGGGGTCTGTGGTTGGATCATATCCCCTGTAGGGTCCAATGTAATGTTCAAAAGCCTCCTGGCCAATAATTTTTGGAACATAATCTCTCATGGTTATGATCTGAGAGTCAGAAAAGAGAGGAGGGATCACAAAGAAGCAAAAAGAATCTCTTAGATAATCTCTCAGATAGCCATAAAAGAAAATCTCAAATCAAAGGATTATGTGCATCACAAGCATGAAACCCCAAGAGATTGATAAGAATGGAACTTAACAAATTACTACAACATATCCCACTTTATCTATAATTATTAACAACATTTTGAGAATATGTATTGTTTGGAATTTGTGGTTAAAAGTATTGATATGGCTATATAATTAATGATTATTAAAAATGATTATTAATTCATTCATTAATTATCCATAACTGCTTTTCCTGGCCAGTTGACACTGGGCAAGAGACAACGCACAGGGCAATTTAGAGTCACCAGTTAACCTAATGTGGACGTCTTTGGCCTGTGGGAGGAAGCTGGAGCACCTGGAGCAAACCCATGCTGACACGGGGAGAACACGTAAACTCCACACAGATGGGCTTCAGCCAGCCGGTGGATTTGATTCAGAAACCCTCTTGCTGTAGGCAACGGTGCTAACCACTGCACCACCGTACTACCCGAACATGACAATTAATTATATTAAATAATATGATTTCATTCATTAATTTTAGTTCAATTCATTCAAACATAGCAAAAAGCAAAGGTAAAAACACACACTTTTGCGAGAGGTCCTCTTTTATCATCCTAACATATAAACCAGAACACACACAGAATTTAATTATCAATAGGGTTGCGTGTGATACATGAAATGTTCGTATCTCACCAGTCACAGCGTCATTTAAATATCCCACCCCAATATATTCTCAGAGGCCTTGTCCCCAGATTTTATAACATAGACAGATGTAGGAAGAGAAACTTCTCTGAGCTAGAAATGGAAACACTAAGTTGTAGGTCCATTTTAACCAACTGGTTCTATTAAGCAACCTGAAAAGTGGCATTAAAGAAAGGCAGAAAAATGCAGTAGAGAAATTAAACACTGCTGTGGTCAGCAGCATTGTAGTGGACTATTGTACTATTTGTACTATTTAATTTATACATCCATGATATACACTAACCTACTGCCTACATAACTGATCCATATATTATGTAATATTAATATTATAATATTCATATAAAAGCCTATAATTGACTGAGGAGTGTGTGGCCGTGTTTATTGGATCTGCTTTCATTTCAAGCATAACAGGTGGTGGAGGATACACAGACCCACCATCTGTGTCCAAGCCGACAACGATAAAAATATAATCACTTAGGCCACTGGTATTTAAATAATTACCCTTTATTTCTTTTTAACAATGTTTTAACCATGAATGATCTAAACATGATTTGGTTTGTCAGTGTTAAAAAAAAAGTTTCAGATGAATTAGAGTTGGGCACCAGTGGTGTCCAGCCTGCAGTCAGCCTGCAGCCAGTCCCATAGAGCCAAGCAACTACGAGCTTTGAGCGTGTCAGTGTAAGCCTTTACAAACAATAATATTTTCCTATGGGCTTTGCTTTTTTAAGTGATGAATCTATGGCTGCAAATATTTAGATGCCAGTCATAATATGGTCTAAAAACAATTCTCCAACTCAGCTAGATTTAATATGTTGCGCTGCAAGGTCGGGCTGACTCAAACTTGTGTACACAAGTTCAGACCTAAGGTGAGATTAGCCTCTGCTCACATCCACACTGATAAATGGTGAGCTTTACATGACAATGACAGTATGCCCAGTTTTCTATCATACATTCTTTTCATAAGGAAGAGTGTGTGTATGTGTGTGTGGGTGTATGTGTGAAGTCACAAAGACAAAATGACTGACAACATACATAGCTACAAAGAAGATGGCCAAATCAAAGATGGCCACTGAGGTTCTCCCTCACCACATGTGGTGGGTCAGAAGAACAAGAGAGCATGTAGACAGTGGCAGCTTTAAGTTCCCTCTCTGCATGTGTAGGCGTGTGCAAGGGAATTAAAGTATATGTGTGTAAACTAAGTTGTATAAAGGTGCAAGGTTATTAATAAGGAAGTTTAGTTGCACGCAAGACTCTGTCTGTGTGGAGCATTAGCTAACCAACATCAACTTAGTTTTGACAAAGCCAACTACTCAATAACCTGACTACAAAGAAATCACAACAATAACTCATCAAATAGCCTCAAATCAATACATGGAAATTGAAAGACATCAAACAGTCTTGCTAAGTCTGTACAATTGTACTAATGCTATGCCCAGTTGTGATGTTACCAGTCAATGAATGCAGGGAAGAGATTGTTATGCTGCTTGTTAACTGCCTATTCTGTCCATTGAGGATGAGCAAAGCTGTTAAGAACTGTGGTTCCTGATGCAATCTTTGCAGTGCTGTATTCCAGTGGTGCATGTTAGTCACTAGGAAACTGGTCACTCTTTGTCATACAGAGTAAGCAGTTTGGCACTGACTCAGCTTTGTTGCTCTGTTTCTTTAAAGTTATCTTGCAAACTTGCAAACTCTTACCATTTTTAAGAATTCTGTGTCTGCTGGGAGCAGGCCACATGCAGAGAGCTGTCATTTGCTTTTTCATGCAACAGAGGTGAGAAGAAGCAGAGGAGGGCCAGGCAGGCCTCCCATTTAGTCATAACCCTTTTCGCTGGGGGTCCCAGGAGAAAAAGAGAGAAAAGGAGAAAGAGAAAGATTCTTCTATTTGTTGGCTTGGTGACATCACAGGTTCACAAGCCACAGTAACTAATCATGACTGAATGGGAAACTGTTTCACACAAAGGTGTGAAAAAGCAGAAGATTGTGGGAAAGTGAGTTTATTTGTCTGTTCTTTGTCTGAAGATCAAAGGAAGCCATAGCTGCCATTTCAACTAGGCTGGACTTACAGAAAATGTCAGTTGCACAAATGAACAAATCATCTGTGGAGTCCAGTGATCCCGACAGTATGCATACAGCTAAAAGGGATTCCCATAGGATTTCCAGTGAGGTGAGTATTTCTGTAATATCCCAAGCTTGGACATGTGATTGCACATTTGTTCCCTCACAGTTCACTGCAGAGAATTTCATCTGTCCTCATCACTATTTATAAAGGCCTCAGTTCACTGCCTGAATCTTAACACGTATCATACAAATGCATACACACACATGCACTCACTTGTATGCAAACACACACACACACACACACACTGGTGGGATCGCATTTGCTGTTTTGTAGCTTTAAATGCAAAATAGAGAATTGGAACCAGTCACAACAAACCTTTTTGTTGCTTTGATGATACTGATCATTAGCCTTTACTGTAAAGACAGGTTGTTTAAGATATATTTCTAAGCCCAATATGACAGCCTGGACGCAACTTCATTGGCTGAAATGACTCACTGAATAGCAAAAGCCTCAGACTAAAGTCTGACTGGAAAGGGTTTTAGGGTAGACTGAAACTTTTAGACTAATGCAATTAAAACAGTTCCATTTGAAAACCTGCAAAAAGAAATTCAAATAATCTAATATGAGTTCTTTTTTTTTTACTGACATGCAAGTAGCACTCTGCACAAACTTAAGGTAAGCCACATAATGTCAACTGTGGCAAGAAAACACAGCTTAGACTGATTCAGTCCTGGCTGGAGCCTATCCAAGCTGACACTGAGCAAGAGGCAGACTATTGCAGGGCTGACACATAGAGACAGACAACCATTCACACTCACATTCATACCTACGGCCAGTTTAGAGTCACCAATTAACTTGTATGTCCTTGGACTGTGGGAGGAAGCCGGAGTACCTGGAGAAAACCCACGTTGACACAGGGAGAACATGCAAACCCCACACAGAGGGGCACCCCCACTCTGGGTTTGATCGCCAAGATTATTTCTGGAAGTAACAGATTTATCTAGTCACCCTTCAGAGGGGCTTGACCCCTAGTTCAGGAACCACTGGATTATTCCGCCTAACTGTAACATAGTAATAATTAGCTCCACCTTGAGCAGTTACAAAGGAAAAATTCTGTATTCAGAAACAATCTCATAATGTGATACATAGTCATGTTTCAGTTTCAGAGGGCATTTTTTTTGCATATTAAGGACTTTTACTTTTGATACTTAAGTGCATTTTGCTACTTCTCTACTTAACTTCGGTAAGACTTTGAAATGAGGACTTTTAGCTGTAATGGATGTCGTATTGGTGCTTTTACTTCACTAAAGGATCTCTTGTACTTATTCCACCACTACACCCATGTAGTAATTATGTGCAGGACATATCCATATGCTTTAACAACATGTATAGTAATTCAACCACAAACCACACTCCAACCACAAATCCCACATAGGTCACAGTTCTTGTAACCATCTAATGAAGCACAACACAAGTCTTTTAGAGCGATTTCAACATTCATTCTGGTTGCTATTCATTTTAGAAGCAGTATAAAAAAATTAAACCCTCTAAAGCGGCACTCTGCCAGTTTTACACATAAATTCAGTTCCGTTGTTATTAGGGGTTTACTGCTTACCTGTGAAAACATCTGTATATCTCACAGTGAGTGGACAGAAACACTGCCCTTTAAAGTGAAAACAGACCTCTTTTTAACTTTTGTCCCCCTAGTGTTTGTACATGGCATTAACGTTTGCAGCACTGTTGCAAAGACAACTGGATCGTTTGCATTTTTCGCAGAGATCTGCAACTTCCGCAGTTTCCACATTTACTTTGGTTGTTCTTCTGTCAACCATTTCTGCTACTGGGGATAGCCATGGCAAAAAACTTCCATAAATACTCTTTGTTAACTGGGGCTGGCTACTGATGGCTACGTAGGAAAACCAAAGCGCTATCCTCCTCCTGTTTTGGTTGCACAATTGTTGATGCACATCTTCTGTGCTGTAAATAGAGCCCTTACTTTCCCAGGAGATTGTACCCAGTGGCAGAAAGAATTATATAGTTAAAGCGAGTGAACCAATCTAAATGCCCATTGTATTATTATTCTATAGTCATTGGACTGCGCAATGAGCAATAATAAGTTAAAGCAAAAAAAATGATATCGTCCTCCTACACTACATACTGGATAAGCAACAGCCTTTAGTACTGTGCACTACCATTGAGATGCAAGTCAGAATGAAACCAGATGCTGTTAGCTGATCATTTGTATTTCCTGTTCCCTGCAGTTAATAGGATTTCACTCTGTATTGAAATGGCTTCTGACCTTTCCATTTGTTTTCAGCAAGCCATGTAGAGTACCAGATTCCCCCATTGTTTTCAAGTGACTGCCCACAGTCAGTTGAAAAGGAAGTATGAATAGTTTTACCTGCCTGCCTCCCTCTGGCCTCACTCTCTCACTGGGCTGGGGGATTACACATGGGAAATAGATAATGATTGAAATAATAACAGAGAGCTTCCTGCTGACACTTAAGTGCACCCAGTGCTATTCCAGTGGGAATATACGCATAAAGTACAAAATAAGCAATGGACTGGAATCTTTCCTTACAGTAACCTATTTAAGTGTCACATGCAATTAAACCAAGCTACTGTCTCTTTTTATAAATGGCATATTAAATTATAAAAGCAGTAATTGTGCCAAAAGGTGGTGTAATAGAATCAACCTATACCCATACAACAGTTTGTATATCTTATAAAAATGTGCATAGCAGTTCAAATGCCACATTAGAGACTCGGGTTAAGTTACTTACTGAATTCTTCACTTGGGGATTAATTAAATATATAAAAAAATAAAATAAAATAAAGTTATGTAGGTTTAGAACAATAAACTTACTCAAGTTAGGTTTAAAAAAAAGATATGTTGGTTGGTGATTAGGAAAAGAATTATGGTTGGTGTTGTCACCTTACATACTTAACATAAAGTTACGAAGGTTAAGTTTTGGTTTAGGAAAGTAAAGTTATGTAGTTAGGCTTAGTAAAGGAAATATGGTTGGTGTTATCACATAACAAGTTATGTGGATTAGGTTTTGAAAAACAATTATGGTTGGGCACCATCACATTATATCACATTATATACTTAACGTACAGTTCCGTAGGTTAAGTTTAGGTTTAGGAAAGTAAAGTTACGTAGGTTTAGTTTTGTTAAAAAACAAACAAACAAACAAACAAAAAAAAAAAACATGGTTGTACTTAACAGCCTGATACGTCGGGTTGTTTTCCAGTTAACTTTAATGAATTTGAATGTACGACTGTTCAATCAGGCAAAATGTACTGTACTTTATCTGTACTGTATCAGGTGGATAAATTAGATTAGATTGTAATTTCCTCTAAAGTGTGCCTTGCATTACAAGTAGAAGGGAAGGTTACCAATACATTTGTGTAATAACATAAGTCTAGTAACACAAACATACAGTAAATGATTTAAGTTGTGCATGACATAGAAGAATATTCAGGTACACATCCACTGGCATCCACCTCATGGCACCAGCCTGAAAACACGTTCAACAGTTATGTTTCATTTCCTGCCTAACTGCACACTACCCTTGGCCTGGAAGTTGTTTTTTTTAATAAGTTATTAGTGTCATAGCACATATTTTAATGCATTAAAGCAGAGCTCATACAGTGACTTGTCAAGAATAATGTTGTATGAAAACAGCATCCTACATTACATGGCCCTGTGTGAGCTTGTTTGCTGGGAACAGCTGCCTCCGGATTTAAATGGGGGGCTTGGTGAGAGCTGTTGGGATTCAACCATATAGACTGACAAACCACAACAATGAGCAGGAAGCTGCTAAGAGCTGTAAAGTTCTGCCGAGTTGAATGTTTGTTTGTTTTTCTAAGTGAGACTGGATATCTAGCAAACTTTTCTCATTACAGGCAGACATTTCAACATTAATACTAGAATATTATACAGTAACACAACTATGCTACATTAGGCATTAATGTATGTCTCATCTGTTATTTTGTTTTGTTTATAATTGAGCAGTAGTGGGGTGATTGTTATTGCTCTGCATACAATAATGGCTTTCTGACTGATACCCACCAAAAATGGTAGTTAGATTATTCTAGTCATGCTATTATCCTAAGAGGTCATTTAGTTTAGGGGGTGATCACCATGTAGCACACACAGAATGCCGTGTAAACTATGCAGCATGTTGTTCCAACCAGAGCTGCAGGCAAGATGCTGCTCTACTAATTAGTGAAGTCACCTGGTTTAGTAATAACTTAAAATAAAATTTTGCATACTTTTGGCACATGATTGTATGTATGTACATATTATAATATGATATAATTTCACTACTTTAGTTTAAAAAGCAGGTACTTCTCCCCATAGGCGTAGTTTTAGGTATGGACGCTATGGACATGCCCATACCAAAGCCACGGAAACACAAATTGTCCCTACCAAAAATAATGCTGAGTGAAAACTGTAGCCTACTTCACAAAATCACCGTTTTAGAATTACCATTCACAACTTGCGAAACCTTATCTGGCTTGGCCTTGACAGCTGCATTCAGCAAGCTATCCAATCAACAGCCTACTTTTCCTCCCTCCTTCCCTCCCTTGCTTGGTGTCAATACATGACCAGCATGTCTCGAGACGAGAGCTCCGCAGCTCAGAGTCAAAGCACAATTGATCGGCAACAACCAGGACAGCAAGTAAGATTGAAGTTATTGAAAATAGGGAATACAATGTTGAATGACTATTATTTTCTGTACAGAGTTGTATCAACACTAATAGTTTAGTTTGCGTCCTAAATGCCTATGTAAACTGTAACATTGCTAGCCGGTGGTGCAACTAGTCAGAAAGCTAGCAGTAGCTACTGTAGCTAGCTATTAGCTAATAGGTCTCATAACGTTTGCTGAGGCAGAGATAAATAAGGGCAAGTGCATTACATGCAAGAAATATATTGCCTGGTATGCCTGTCGTGAAAGAGTGTGGCGACACCGTGTCAAACGTTATGCTGCCTGTAACATCATCCAGCATGACCGGCTGGTGGTGGGTCAGCGATGGTCTAGGGAGGCATATCCTTGGAGGGTCACACAGACCTGCGTGTCATAGCTAACAGTACCCTGACTGCTGTTAGGTACCAGGATGCAATCCTCAGAGCAATTGTCAGACCTTATGCTGGTGCAGTAGGCCCTGGGTTCCTCCTGGTGCAGGAAAATGCCCGGCCTCATGAGGCCAGAGTGTGTAGGCAGTTCCTGGATGATGAAGGCATTGATGCTATTGACTAGCCCTCTTGTTCCCCTGCCCTAAATCCAATTGAGCACAATGGGCACCCATTAGTGTAACCAATGCTGCCAAGTACCCCCACAGACTGTCCAGGTGCTCACTGATGCCCTGATCCATGTCTGGGAGTAGATCCCCCAGCACACCATCCCCGACTCATCAGGAGCATGCCCAGATGTTGTCGGGAGTGCATACTGGCACACGGGGGCCATACACACTAATGAGTCACATTATGAGTTGCCGTCAATTTTTTACTTTGATTTTCAGTGTGATTTTGAATCCAGCCCTCAGTAGGTTGATGATTTTGGTTTCCACTGACCGGTCAGTTTGTTCTCAACAAATTATACAATGTATATCAGAAAAGATTTTTTACCTGGATAATTTGTTAATCAAGATCGAATGTCTGATATAAGTGTTCCCTTAATGACGTTCTGCATGCTCATTTATTGTATATTCCTATAGTATTTTTACTGTATGAGTGTACTTGCTTATGATAATATAATAGGATCAATTAAGGAAAAATGCTTAGTTTTAGGCTCAGTTTGTTTTTGCATGTTTGATTTTTACTGACTAACTTACTACTTGATTACTTATACAACATTACTGGATCTACTGTAATTCCACACAAGCCATATTCTCTAGACATGTCACTTTACAGTAGTCAGTAATGTTGCATGCCAGAACAAGGTAATTTGCACCACCATCGACCCTGACCTATACTCACTGAGTGGATGGGAAGTACTAAGAGGTAAAAGCTTATGAAAAGTATGAAAGCTGTGATTACACTGTAGGCCTTGGTCAAGGATCAAAGGATCCGCAACATATTAAATGATGGTTGTGGTTCAGTAAATCTACTGTGTACCTTCCTTCTTTGTACAGCACTTAAGCTTATAGCTGCCAAACCTCTTTTATCTTTTGTCACAAGGAGACATGTTGAGCATGAGTTAACGTGTGTGACTTGGACATGAGACATTGTAGCATGAGTATTTACTAACCTTAAAGTATAGCTTGCCACCTTGTTAGTACTAATCATCCAGTAGCTTAAGTACTTTTTTGTTAATTATACAGCATATTTTTTCATGAATGATTCTTTGAGAAACAAAAACAAGGAGCTTTGGTGCTTCTTTAGTTGTCCGTCGTAGCTTTGAGATTTTCTTTTTATGAAAAAAAAAAAAATCGATAACGTTACAGTCTGCTGGTTTGCAGGCTGGCCAGAGCAGATAGTGCCTCACATTTCACTCCACTTCTAGTGCAGGGATTTTCCAAGCCGGTCATGGTCAAAGCTACTGTATGTAAATCCTCTACCTGCCTTTTATACTTTATCCTCACACATTATTTAAAGAACCCATCCACCTTAGACCCCTCTCCTTTTAATACTGTAAATCTCTTTCCTCTGGTATTGTCCCTGAGTCACCTGAAAATAGCAGTTGTTAATCCACTGCTGCGGTCAAATGTCAGCCCCCAAAGTCTGACAGATTACAGACTTATTTTCCCTCTGCTCAGAAATGCTGTAGAAATTTTACAACCTAGCAACGGGCACCGCTTGTCCCCTTGACTACAAGTAATGAATCATTTCCGTTCAAACATTTTTTCTTTTTATCATTTTTCATGTAGACTGCACAGCATGTACCCAACATTTCCTTCACATCTAATAACGCCCCAGACTACAGCTAATGGAAACAGCTGCTGTCAACAGTCAGTCCAATCAGTCATTCATCACAACCTGCCTCCCATACATCGTTATTAAGAGACTGACAACTACAACAAATGTGACATCAGGAACAAAACTTCACTTCATATATATTTCAGAATACACACACACACACACACACACACAATAGTATGATGACAAAGGAATTCTTTGTGCTAACTAGCATGAAATGTAAATATTTTCTTTGCACAGAGACGGTTTATATAGTAAGGGATTATGACTGACAGTCTTCAATGCTGTTTTTCTGCTTGGCTCTGATGCCTGCCCTGCTATGAAGAGCCTCATGTCATCCCAGCAGAAATGTGTCTGGGGTTCGCACTGAGCAAAGCAGAGCCACATTAACTGCACTCTGGTTCAAATGGATATTAACTAAGAAGGAAAGACCTTTCAAAGACAAATTAAAAACCACTGAGGAAGTTATTTCTGATTCAAAAAAAGGAAAGAAAAATGAAAAGAAATGGAAAGAGTAAAAAAGCCAAGGTTACCGTCTAACATTATGTCCACACAGGAACAAAATTGTGCACAGCTTATGGAAAGCAGTATGTTAGCAAAGCAACACAGTATGTACTCAGGCATAGTATTGAGTGTAGGTCACCTGTATATTATATTCAATGTAGTTGTGTGTGCAGAACATAAGGAAATAGACCTCAAGCATACACTTGGCGTCATTTGAGCCATTACACTGCCTGTGTAGAAAGCTGCAATGGTTGATATAGAGGTCTATCTGTTCCATCGAACTACCACAAACTTAGTCTGACTCACTGGATGTAGACTGTTGCTATAAGCCTGCCACTGGCCGACAATTTTGCCAGCATTCCCTCTCCCTTCTGCTATCTGCAAGTTACCGTTTCCAAATTGCCTTTTGCTATGGGAAACAACAACCTCCAAGCTAACAACTTACACATTGAAAAAAGAAAGTTTTGACAAAGATGTGGATCTTGCAATAAGGCATGCCTGGTTTGTTCTTTCAATGAATTGCTGTGTGTACCATAAAACTTCAATTAAACATGTACCAGCCTGGTATGGCTACACATTTTGACAAATAAATGTCTCTCTCAATTAGCTGCCTGGTCTAGTTGCCAAGCTTTTTTTTTTTTTTAAATAGAAGTTCTTTGGATGTATGAAACCAGGTTGTTGGCTATGTGTCCATTCCTCCATTATCCAGTAAGTTAATCGTATTCCTTTTCTGCGCTGTCTGTTGGAGCTAGATCAAATGAATGATTCATAATTGATATATTATCTGAAGCCTATTTTTTTAACAAGTAATATTCATACTGGTTTAAAAAAAAAACAGTTTGATTTTATTTCCCTTTCTTTACTGAGCAACAGCTTGGTGTGAAAGGAATTAAGGGCCTGTCCCAATTATAGGGCTGTTGATTTCAGTGATATAAGCAAATAATAGCCCGCTGTAATTGAAGTTTTATGGTATGTAAGGTCTTCAACAAATAAAACAATTTGTGAAAACACCTCAGGACTCTGTCGATCTGTTTTCTGACATAGCCAGTTGGAGCTGATTTGCCACACCTTCCAAAACCTCTCCAGTCAAACAATGCCTGAAAACAATCTTTCCCCCAGAGATCTGATCTGACCATACTGACTCCCCGCCGAATCAGCAAACTTTCTTTTGTCCCTGTCTCTAGAGCCACTCTCCTCCTGGAGAGTTTGCCCCGTTAGCACAAGCTAACACACCAGCAGCGCTAACACCCAAAACTGAACTGTTAAACAGTCCCCAAAAACTCACACTGACAGCAAAACGCCTCCACTCTGTCTTTAAATCCATTAGGTTACAATACTAACAGTTAGTCCTGTCACTGTGTGTGTTCCCCCCAACACTATTTTACAAGAGCACTGTCACTGCATTATGTTCACACTATGTATGTTCTCAATGTGTTTGCCAGTTAGTCACTAACTGTGTTTGCCTGTTGTTTGGTGCTGGACAGGTAACCTACAGTGTTTTTTTTGGCTTTTACTCCAAAAACAGCTGCCTGCTGAGGCCAAAAATGATGCTATGAGAATGAAGTAAAACAGGTAAAGGGTGGCTTCAGTATTTTTCAGTCTAGACCCAATTTTCCCACTTGTTTGTGGCTAAGTCACATATCAGAACAACAGTTTTTTAAATTGGTCAAGTATCGAGCAGGACCACTGCAGCAGCAGGCTGCAATGTAACCACTCGGTTCATGTTCATACCATCAATTTACGCCCACTGACAGTGCTTCTTTTTGCTGCTGACAGGCTCAGATTATTAATATAAGTGTCAACATTGTGGAATGATCCCAACAGACATACACCTTTTTGTTAAAGAGTAAGATCATTTTTATCTTAAAAGAAACAGCCCTGAAATCGCCATCTTCAGATCCACTAGACTCTATTCAAATCCATAGTCAATATTTCTTTGCAAAACACACTTGATTTAATGCCAACAGAAGCAAAATAAAACACACAAAAACCATCTTGATTGATCTCTCCACTGTTCCAACAATCACCAACTCTGGTTTGTTAAAAAATAATCCCTTAATTCACCCAGTAAGATGTAAAATATGCTGGCTATATGTGTGCTACAATGCAAAGGCAATTTCAGGTATGTTTCTGGTTAAATAAAAAGAATCTTACTCTTTAACAAAAAAGATCTATCTGTAGAGGCATACTTTCCATAAGTTGTCAGATACTTATAACATAACAATAACAGCCTGTCAGTGACAAAAACAAGCACTTTTAGGTGAATGGAAACTGACACTAGTCATTGGCCCGCAGGGATTACAGAGCAGCCTGTTTTGCCCGCTGCTGGCTGCAGCGATCTCGTTCACTACTGAATGAATTTCAAAAGTCGTTGAAAATAGGGACCAGGTTGGAAAATACAAAAAATACCCTTTAAGTTTCAGGCCAGAATACCAAAGCAATGAACAAAATAATGTGAAAATACTCAGTAGAGCTGACAGGAAGAGGCAGAGTTGTGTGGTACTTCTGTGTCGCTATGAGCAACCACTGTCACATACAATTAGTCAAGTAATACCTTGTAATTAGAGTGGCTTTAAACAACAATAGGCTCATAGAGGACTATTTGGAAGCCAACTATTCCTCAAAGTTTGGAAACTACTAATCTCTCAAGACAGATTCTAAAATTTACATAGTAGAATCTGTCGGCAGCCCTGTGTGAAAGACGACTTGGGGGGGGGCTTTGAGTTTGAACAATGCTGTGCTTTAGCCAATCACAATGGAGGGGGTGTGGCCGAGACGTGCAGGTGTCTGCAGGAAATGTGTACCTACAGAAACAGCAAGCTCCGTGTCCATTGCGACCGCTCCACCCAAAACGCTGTCTCATCAACGTGAAAAAAAATATTTTTTCCTGCGGATGTCTGAGTTACAACATGATTGAGCTAACTGGAGTAGTTTCATGTCGTATCCGGCAACGGGAGGCTTTTAACAGATGACGTCCTGATGTTAGCTTTGCTAACTGTCCCTGTCAGCTGCAGCCACTGATGCTTTCTAGACATCGTGATTTCTCATAACTGAATAAATACCACACATAGCAACACAAAACTGCTTTGCTAGCTCAATCATGTTGTAACTAAGATATCCGCTGGAAAAAATATTTTATTCACTGACAGTTTATTGAGTTATTACCTTATTTTTATACAGTCTATGGTTATTGTGACAGACACCGCTAACGGCTAATGGCTAACGTTAACAGCTAACGGTTAGCCCAGCTAATCTACGATAACCATGTTATTAATTACAAAACATGCACACAGAAATAGTAACGTTTGTTCAATCATTGTGTTTATAGACCTAACAAACATCAGATTAGTCTAAACGGAGATATAGTGACGTGAAAAATGTGATATATAGCTAAACTCTGCTGGTTTTCTACCCGAAGTATTTGTAAACAACACGACCATTCGCTGGGGGCACCGCCGGAAGTGAAGGGCATGAGGGATCGCCGAGGCCCCTGCACCTCCGTTAGTCGAAAAACTCCGGGCTGTGCCTCCAGAGGTAAAGGAAGAAGAAAAAGAAGGGTTTTTTGGGGGGTTTTTTTTACCGATGGATTACCAGATTGGGAAACTACACGATCACCACTATATGGCGATTTGTTAAAAAAAAAAAAAAAAAAGCAGTGGATTCTATGGCTGGTTGCTTCTTACAGTCATCAGACCCTGCAGCTGTCAGGGTGTTTCCTATTTACAGCACAATGCATTATGACACTATTGTCTTTTTTCATACCTTGCTAAGCTTACATGTGAGTTGTCATCCTTATACAAACATGTTACTAAAATTAGCAGACATTCCTCACTCACTGTAGTCAGAATCTTTGTCTGTCTGTTTATGACACTGAAAACTTAAAAATTCAGCTTTGCAGACAATATGTTTTAGGTACATGAGATTTAAAGGTCATTCTTTACCTCGTAAACAGTAACTGAGAAACAATATCACCACAGAGGTCTATTTATAGGCTGCTCTGGAGCTTTTAATAATATTATATGATCTTCCTCAGCAGAGGCCTAGCTTTCATGGAATAGGAGATGGTTAAATTTCCATCTTTTTTCCTGAGCATATTGTTAGCACTGTTTGCAGTATTAGCTACTAGCAGCTGGCTCCACCACCTCCATGTTGAGAGGAATGTGAAGACAATTACAAATTATAGATATGCTCTGAATATCTTATAGAGCTCCTTCAAGTACTTGACCCCAACTCAAAACTAAGTGAAAAGCCATTTTTTTTAATTCAACACATCAGCACATTGATTTAGTAAAGCTTTACTGTTCTTAATTAGCCTGGAAATCCAGACCCAAATCTAGAAAGATTTATGGTCTGGCTATGAGTAATGAAAATGGCCCAACTCGAAGGGCGGCACCAAGCATGCATTTGAAAATATCACTGCACGCAATTGGATAACACTACGACCAATCAGAACAATACACTGGGTGACGTATCCAGAGCGCTACCAGTGGAGCTAACTGGTAGATTAGACTCTTGCCGTATCCGGTCGGCAAAATAGCAAAAACGTCCTTCTTGCAATGGAAAGACTTGAGCGCCATCCTCTGTTCCTCTTTTAGAGAAAAAGCCAAGTCTAACTCGTTCATTATAGCGGCCAAAGACGTTTCAAACAACTGGTGTTCATCCGTAGCCATCTTGCAATGTTTACTGACTGATTCTGGACTTTGCCGTCGCACCGCTGTCGTCATCTGTTTAGCTCGCCTCTGGCCCGCCTATATCAGATACACCGATTTGATTGGTGTAGCTCGGCTCCTTAATTGCTTTACAGATTACAATCAAAGCAGAAAATGCAAGAATTCTTGCGAAAGCTCCAGTCAAGGTTTAATTTTCTCTGCACTGCGACATCTTTAATATCAGTTAGCCCTTCTTTAATAACATGTAATTGCAACATGTTTGCACTCCTGACATCTACAGATTATAAAATCACCAAACACATAAATGGCAGATTAGTTTACTTCCCCTCAGGCATCATTTGTGTTTCTCAATAGAAACTTTATAGCTATGTATCACATTGGCCTTTGTCTTCATTAAACAGCTCTGTCTCCTGCCTCCACCAACAGTATCTACTGTGCAGGGACAGCAAAGCAATGGTGTGTCAGTGCAGATTTTAAGGTACACCATGTCTATAATCTGCATCACAGACTCCACATCTCTTTGAGTCTCTCAAAATTCTGCTGTTATTGTTCTTAAAGGATCTTATAGCAACTAAAGTAAAAGTTTTATTTAAAATCTCATTGTTCTCTGCTTTCTTACTCACACTGAATCACAAGCATTCCCATGGCTACTATCAATTTGATCTTTCTGCCTCTTTCAAAAACAGTCTCAAGTTGCATGTGGACTCACTACTATAGAAGTAAATAATAGGTTTGTGTAGCTGAATAAAACCAGGCCATGATTAACCTCACTGCAGCTCAGTGACTACAGATTGTCGGGAAAAAAAATGTAGCGACAACTGCAATGTTCCCCAAAGGGACCTTCTTCCACCGATCACTGACCACTGATGTCAGAGGTCAGTGTTGTCTGTGATGGCAGCAGGAAACTACTGTAGGCTGCCACAGCTTGCTGCCGCAATGTAGAGAATTATACATTACTGATTTACCACTGCCAACAATGGGACTACATGGGAAGAAAGTGAAAAAAGCCACTTCTGTGACAATCTCATGAAGTTTACAAGTTCACTGTTTGAAATGATTAGAAGAGCTTCAATCAAACCTAAAGAATCAATATAGTGTACAGAGGCCATTTTATAAAAACTGAAGGCTGAGCAATAGATTACTTTTTAAATTAAGTGTTGCATTTCATTTTGAAATTTTTGTACATTTACAGCACATTTATAGGTAATGAAAATAGATGGTTGCTGCCTATAGTTATGTTAACATGTCACAATGGTGCAGTTTCAGTTCAGTCAGCTTTTCATTTTGGCACACATAAACAATATTAGTTACTAGTCACATACCTGATGCAGAGCTCCAATAATCTTGCGTGTTTCTTGGTAAATAGTCTCTGGGCTCCAATGACCATTAATGTGTTTCAGTGCCTCTGCAATCCGATTGTGTTCCCTAAGCCACAGTACATGCAAACAGATCAGGGGCAGACCCTCATTAACCCGACTGTCTCCAGCACTGAAACACTCCACTCTCTCCCCATGTGGACCCTGTTGGCAGGCTGATGGCACTGAGTGAGGCTGAGTGGCTATGAATGGAAGGTAAGGTCTTCCTTTGGGATCCCTGAATTGGTCGTTGATAGCAAGTTTCCCATTGAGGCCAGAGAGGTCACGGAGGGAGCTCTCCAGCCTTGGAGTGTGACCATACACAACCGAAGCATCTATAAATGATGTGATGACATTCATCTGTTGTCGCTGCAGAGCTTGTTGAATATCAGACCCAAAATTAATGAAGCAGGCTGGTCTGGAGCGAAAAAACGGCATACAGCTTTGTACTCCAGTGATAGTATCTCCTGTCTGTAAAGGACACAAAATTATTATTACATGCTGCTTAAATAGTAACTATAACTACTTGATCTATTTATCAAATGTATTGGTGATAGGAGAATGATAAAAGGGTAGTTTTGGTGATTACGCTTATCAGCTTTCTTGACAAACTAGATGAGAAGATTGACTCCATTCATATGTTTGCCGTTTCAATATGACCCTGTAGCTGGCAGCCAGTTACCTTAGTTTAGCATCCTATTTATCCTCAGTTTGTAATGTTAAAGATGAATCTTCCATGCTTGCTAAAGTTAGTCACAGAGTTCCACAAGGTTCTGTGCTTGGACCAATTCCATTCACCTTACATATGCTTCATTTTGGCAACATTATCAGAAATCACTTAATAAACTTTCATTGTTATGCAGATGATACCCAATTATATATGTTAATGAAGCCAGAAGGACATACAAATCTGGATGACAAAACTCATAGAAATAATGAAGTTATTGTACTTGGCCCCAAACAACTCAAAAATTCACTATCTAAAGGTATAGTTTCTCTTGAAGCCATTGCCCTGGCCTCTAGCACCAACATCAGGAATCCTGGAAAAATCTTTGATGAAGATACGTCTTTTAACTCCCATATAAAACAAACTTCAAAGACTGTCTTCCTTCATCTACAACATATTGCAAAAATTAGGTATACCCTGTCTCAAACAGACGCCAAAAAATGAGTCCATGCATTTGCTTCTTCTACAAAACCCAAAACCAGTGAAGTTGGCACGTTATGTAAATCGTAGATAAAAACAGAATACAATGATTTGCAAATCCTTTTCAACTTATATTCAATTGAATACACTGCAAAGACAAGATGTTTAATGTTCAAACTGAGAAACTTTATTTTTTTTTTTGCAAATAATCATTAACTTAGAATTTAAAGGCAGCAACACATTGCAAAAAAGTTGGCACAGGGGCCTTTTTACCACTGTGTTACATCGCCTTTCCTTTTAACGACACTCAGTAAACATTTGGGAACTGAGGAGACCAATTTTGGAAGTCTTTCCCATTCTTGCTTGATGTACAGCTTAAGTTGTTCAACAGTCCGGGGTCTCCGTTGTCGTATTTTACGCTTCATAATGCGCCACACATTTTCAATGGGAGACAGGTCTGGACTGCAGGCAGGCCAGTCTAGTACCCGTACTCTTTTACTATGGAGCCATGCTGTTGTAACACGTGCAGAATGTGGCTTGGCATTGTCTTGCTGAAATAAGCAGGGGCGTCCATGAAAAAGACATTGCTTGGATGGCAACATATGTTGCTCCAAAACCTGTATGTACCTTTCAGCATTAATGGTGCCTTCACATATGTGTAAGTTGCCCATGCCTTGGGCACTAATACACCCCATACCATCACAGATGCTGGCTTTTGAACTTTGCGCCTATAACAGTCCGGATGGTTCTTTTCCTCTTTGGTCCGAGGACACGACGCCCACAGTTTCCAAAAACAATCTGAAATGTGGACTCGTCAGACCACAGAACACTTTTCCACTTTGCATCAGTCCATCTTAGATGAGCTCGGGCCCAGCGAAGCCGGCGGCGTTTCTGGGTGCTGTTGATAAATGGCTTTCGCTTTGCATTGTAGAGTTTTAACTTGCACTTGCAGATGTAGCGACGAACTGTAGTTACTGACAGTAGTTTTCTGAAGTGTTCCTGAGCCCATGTGGTGATGTCCTTTACACACTGATGTCGGTTTTTGATGCAGTACCGCCTGAGGGATCGAAGGTCACGGGCATTCAGTGTTGGTTTTCGGCCTTGTCGCTACGTGCAGTGATTTCTCCAGATTCTCTGAACCTTTTGACGATATTACGGACCGTAGATGATGAAATCCCTAAATTTCTTGCAATAGCTCGTTGAGGAATGTTGTTCTTAAACTGTTCGACAATCAGCTCACGCATTTGTTCACTAAGTGGTGATCCTCGCCCCATCCTTGTTTGTGAATGACTGAGCATTTCAGGGAAGCTGCTTTTATACCCAATCATGGCACCCACCTGTTCCCAATTAGCCCGTTCACCTGTGGGATGTTCCAAATAAGTGTTTGATGAGCATTCCTCAACTTTCTCAGTCTTTTTTGCCACTTGTGCCAGCTTTTTTGAAACATGTTGCAGGCATCAAATTCCAAATGAGCTAATATTTGCAAAAAATTACAAGGTTTACCTGTTCGAACATTAAGTAACTTGTCTTTGCAGTGTATTCAATTGAATATAGGTTGAAAAGGATTTGCAAATCATTGTATTCTGTTTTTATTTACGGTTTACACAACGTGCCAACTTCACTGGTTTTGGGTTTTGTAGACTGGATTATTGTAATTCCTTATAATCAGGTTGCTGCAACACATCTCTTACAACTCTCCACCTGATCCAGAATGCAGCGGCACGTATACTAACGGGAACTAAGAAAAGATCATATTTCACCTGTTTTAGCTTCTCTGCACTGGCTTGTTGTAAAATCCAGAATTTAATTTAACATCCTTCTGCACACTTACAAAGCTCTAAATGGTCAGGTTCCATCATATCTCCTAGCTCCTTGTTGTCTTTTGTCCTATCAGAACACTGGGTTCCGAGAATGCAGGATTACTTGTCATACCAAGAGTGTCCAAAAGTAGAATGGGAGCCAGAACCTTAAGCCTTCAGGCTCCTCTTCCGCGGAACCATATTCCAGTCTGGTTCTGGGAGGTGGACACCATCTCCACATTTAAGAGTAGACTTAAGACTTTTTGATAAAGCTTATAGTTAGGGCTGGCTCAGGCTTGTCTTGGACCAGCCCATAGTTAGGCTGATACAGGCCTAGTCTGCCAGGGGACTTCCCATGATACACTGAACATCTCTCTCCTTCTGTCTCTCTCCAATTGCAAACATACCCCATTACTGCATGTCACTAACTTCTTTCTCCCCCGCAGCTTTTGTGCTTTCCTGTCTTGCAGATTTGCACAGATCAGTGTTGTGCCTGGATTTTGGGTCATCTTTGCACTACTGCCTGATGCATACTACTACTGCTATTATTATTAGCGCTGTGTGTCTGACCATTTCTTGAGAGCTGTGAATTCCCTGCCCTGGTCCTTACTTTTGAATTGAGTTGATTTGTCTGACATTGTCACATTAAACAGCAGTTTTTCAGTTAAGGTAAAAAAAAAAAAGATCAAATGAGCACTGCAGGGAACCAGATTAGCCAACCAGTACCATGGGCTTGACCAATGCTCTTGTCAAGCTGTTATCAAGCAGCTGTCAAGCAGTGCAGCGGAACCATTGATGAGTAGTAACAACAATGGCAAACGCTACAGGCAAGATAGATGCTGCTATCATGGCTGTTCTAAGTCGACATGTCTTCTTAGTATCACCTGACATTGTAGTTTGTTTTTACACCTTTAAAACCCTGGCAACCAGTATGTTGGCATGGCTACACATCAGTGGCTACGGTTACATGATGGCTTCTCATTCGGAATGAAATAAAACTGAATGAAATCATTCAGAATTAAAGTGTTTCCAGATAGTTTACATGGAAAATTATTCATTATACA